>NW_015506002.1:219243-238791 GCF_001515645.1 Sinocyclocheilus grahami
TAATAATATATATATATATATATATATTTTAATGGTATAAAATCACATTTATTTAATACAAAGCAACTATTTAATGTGTTGGAGCTCATGAACTTTGTCAAATTCAGTGTATTGTTCTTCCTCAGAAGTGTCACTACAGGACTTTTCTCTTTCTTTTGTTATTAAAGATTACCAAAAATTGAAAATCCTGGCATTCTTTACTCGTCCTCTTGTCGTTTCAAACCTGTATGAGTTTGTTTCTTCTGTTGAATACATACGAAGACAGTCTGAATAATGTGTGCAGCCAAACAGTTGCCGGTAGCCATTGACTCACATAGTGTTTTGTTTGGTTACCAACATTCTTTAAAATATCTTCTTTTGTGTTCAACAGCTGAAAGAAACTCATACAGGTTTGAAACAACAAGAGGACGAGTAAAGAATGCCAGGATTGTCATTTTGGGGTGAGCTGTCCCTTTAAAACATGAAGTTTTGTGAAATCGGATGCTCTTGTTGGTTTGTCCGGTCTCTTCGTGGATGCAGCGAGGTAAAATAATCAAGACATGTGCGAGACGGTCCCTAAGGCCTGGATGGAGCCTGTGTCAAACACACTCCGCAGAGATGTGTGCGCGCGCGCTGGTGTATACGTATTAAACCCAGGATTTAATATAGCTATTATACTTACACAGAGAGGCCAAACGAATGAGTTTGCAAGAGCAGAGAAAGTGTGTGCGTGCATGTGTGTGAAAAGCGTCATTAGAAAGTGTCAGAACTGCCTGGGGCCACATTGGCTTTACACAATGATCAATTCTGCTGCTGAAAAGAGGAGGAGACACACACACACACACACACGCCACCCGCTGCTTTAATTACCAGTGTCTGTCCCCCCTTTACCAGCGCGTCTATGCTCCATCTGAAAGCCCGCCGTGAGAGGAGGCAAGAAAGAATGGCAGAGCGTGAGAGAACGAGCGCAGTAGACGAACCCAAACGCTCATTAACGAATGATAATCTGCCGTCCGAGAGCTTTCGCCCTCATAAAGAGCCACATGTCAGTGTATTGAGAGCCGATCCGCCCACTCCATCCCGCTCTCTTTCTCTGGACTCATGGCCGCGGGGTTGAACATGTGTCATCTGATGTAAACACGGCCCCAATGCGCTACCTGTGCTGGGCTATACAAATGAATCAAACCTCTCGCAGTGTTGAAGTTGAGCTTGTGCGTCGCCCTGCAGCGTTTCAATGATTCTTCAAATCATGTTACGCTGTTAAAGGAAGCAAAACACCCTAACAATCGTTGAACAACATGTTAATGACCTTAGCAATGATGTAGCTCCATTCACATTTGCTTAAAAACATGTTAAAATCTAGTAAAGTTCCATGTTCTGATGCTTCAATGAAGCCAGGCACCAAAACTTTGATGATCTAATGAACCCATAATGAGAATTAATCAAATTTTGACTAAAGATAGTCAGAAAAAAAAAAATTCATGAACATACATATAAATATAATTATTTAAAATGTATTTTTATTAAAAAAATATTTTAAGAATTATACAATTTTACATTAATAATAATTTAATTGTGCTAATAATAAATATTAATATATTTTATTCAAAAAAAATATATATATATATATTAATAAAATATTATTAATTATAATATATTAATAATACAATAATACAATTAAAATGTTTAGTAATTATAAATATATATATATACACACACACACATACATACTTTTATTTAATATTATAATTATTTTCCTTTTATATAATATTTGATAATAAAACTATATATTGTATATATATATATTAATTATATTTTAATATAATATAAATAATTATATTACATATATATTCAAAAAAGTTATTTTGTAATTTAATAGTTATATATATATTCTATATTCTTTATATTTAATAAATGTTATTTATTTTAATTTTGAATTAATTTATCTTACTTTTGTATGTGTGTGTGTCAGTCCCGAGTTCCGTGTTTTGCATTTTCCTCCCCCACGTGCTTTCCATGACCCAGTTTTCCCGCATGTTCAATTATGTTTATTGATCCCAGGTGTTTCTCGTCAAGTCCTGTGCATTTAAAGTGTTTCCCACTCAGAGTTTAGTTGTCCGGTATTTTACGTCGATCCCCGTGTCCTACGTGTGACTTCCTTGGTATAAAATAAAATCTGATATAATTCTCCTTCGTCTCCTCACTCATTCACAGTAGGCACACTGTGTGTGTGTGTATATATATATATAAAACTTTTAAGTTTCGTAAACTTTGTCAAATTCATTGACAAGTAGGTGTTATTGCAGCAGCCCATGGGACTTTTCTCTCTTTTTTTAGTGATTAGAAAGTGAAGTTTTGCGCAGCTCTTGTCATGTTTGTCTGATGCTGAAGCTCTCTCGTGTCTCTGTTTGAGCGTGCGATTTGTGACACTGCTGTTATTGGACTGCAGTTGTGGTCGTGTGGGCAGGAAACAGGCACGTTTAGTTTCAGCCCGTCCCAAACTACAAGAAAGCAAAGAAAAAAAGACAAATCACGTGCCTTACTGACAACTAACTCACCACTCTCACTGCAGACTGAAGAAACTGACTCAATACGACACTGCTTTCTTTCACTCTCACACCATCAGTCTGCTGTACTGTACACACAATGTACATTCAATCAGTACGCTACTGTAATGACTTCATTTACACTGAACAAACACACAGAAATCACAGACTAGAAGATCTGGTGTTTCTCTCAGACATCAATGAGGTCAATTGAGAGCAAAGGAATGCTTGAATCTCCGGCTTCTCAGATGTTTCTCATGAGAACAAAACCACAATAATGCCACATGTAAGAGATCTCAACAATGTCTCAAACTCTTCTTTCATATACACACACACACATACTGTATATATATATATATATATGTTTTTTATTTTTTTATTTAGCTCTATTAAATTGCGTCTTTTATTTATCCTAAACAATACTATGACAAACATTTGAGAAAAAAAGTTGATATCAATAGAATCTTCTTTCATATATATATACTGTATATACAGGTGCATCTCAATAAATTAGAATGTCGTGGAAAAGTTCATTTATTTCAGTAATTCAACTAAAATTGTGAAACTCGTGTATTAAATAAATTCAATGCACACAGACTGAAGTAGTTTAAGTCTTTGGTTCTTTTAATTGTGATGATTTTGGCTCACATTTAACAAAAACCCACCAATTCACTATCTCAACAAATTAGAATACTTCATAACACCAATAAAAAAAAACATTTTTAGTGAATTGTTGGCCTTCTGGAAAGTATGTTCACTTACTGTACATGTACTCAATACTTGGTAGGGGCTCCTTTTGCATGAATTACTGCATCAATGCGGCGTGGCATGGAGGCAATCAGCCTGTGGCACTGCTCAGGTGTAATGGAAGCCCAGGTTGCTTTGACGACCATGGCGAGGCCTGTTCTGAGTGGAACCTGTCCTGTTAAACCGCTGTATGGTCTTGGCCACCGTGCTGCAGCTCAGTTTCAGGGTCTTGGCAATCTTCTTATAGCCTACGCCATCTTTATGTAGAGCAACAATTCTTTTTTTCAGATCCTCAGAGAGTTCTTTGCCATGAGGTGCCATGTTGAACTTCCAGTGACCAGTATGAGAGAGTGAGAGCGATAACACCAAATTTAACACACCTGCTCCCCATTCACACCTGAGACCTTGTAACACTAATGAGTCACATGACACCGGGGAGAGAAAATGGCTAATTGGGCCCAATTTGGACATTTTCACTTAGGGGTGTACTCACTTTTGTGGCCAGCGGTTTAGACATTAATGGCTGTGTGTTGAGTTATTTTGAGGGGACAGCAAATTTACACTGTTATACAAGCTGTACACTCACTACTTTACATTGTAGCAAAGTGTAATTTCTTCAGTGTTGTCACATGAAAAGATATAATAAAATATTTACAAAAATGTGAGGGGTGTACTCACTTCTGTGAGATACTGTATATACATATATATATTTTTATTTATTTTAAATATGAATACGAGTAGCTCTATTAAATTGCATCTTTTTATTTATCCTAAACAATACTATGACAAACATTTGAGAAATAAATTGATATCAATAGAATATAACAGAGCTCCTGAGAAATTACAGCCTCCATTTAAACGTTTATTTAGCGGTGAATATACATCACTGATCGTTGTTTCATTTTGATTTGATTTTGCAAATCAAATCAGAGTTGATAGTCACTGGATTAGACAATTTTAAAGGTTATGAACTTCAACACATCAAATATTGGCTTGTATATGTTTTTATGTAATTAAAACTAAAAACATACAAATTTTATAAATATATATAATTGTATATATTTATTATTACTATTATATATAGAAATTAAAATAAATATTATTAAAATAAATATAAATAAACATTATTAAAATATCTAATTTATATATACAATTATATGAACATATAATTGTACATATTTATTATTATTGTTATTATATAAAATAAATTTAAAAATACATACGTTTTAGATACAATTATATGAATATATAATTATATATAATAATAATAATAATTATTATTATTATTATTATTTTTAACAATAAAAATACATTTTTATATAATTAAAAATAAAATGAAACTATAAAATACATATATATATATATTTTTCATATTTGTATTATTATAATATAACCTTTTTTACAACAATTTAGCATTAAATCATGTTTTAATAAATGCTGTTTCATTGTTTTTCAACATTATTCCACATTTCAGTGTTGACGGTTGGTCATGTGCCGACTGGGATGACGTCTTCCTCTGGGAATATTATATTTGCAAGATATAACATAATCATCACGTCTTTCAAATTAAAATGAAAGGTTCCAGAAAGGGTTTAAATCATAGGAGAACTTCTGAAGTTCTTCAGTAAACCAAAAAGTACTTCAAGGAAGCCAGGAGGCTTTAGCACTCGAGATGAACCAGATAAGAGAGTCAGATAGTCAAACAGATGAAAATAAATCTGAATAAATGCCATCTCTGCTGTTGACCTCTGATACAGTGAAATCTGACTGTTGTCATCATAGTATATTGTTGAGAATGAATATGGGCTGAGAATTGTGTTAAATGAGCTAAAGATTAGCGGATTACAGAGGTGCAGGGTTCTGGAAATTGTGTGTGTGTGTGTGTGTGTGTGTGTGCATGTGTCTGTTTGCACACTTGCACAAATACACAACCCAAGACGTCTTGGGTCTGCGGCTTGTCCTGCAGAAAAGTAACACTTCAGCTCAGAAACTCACAGTTCTCACCAGAATGCTCAAAATAACTCGCCTGCAGCGCTGGAAACAGCAGACACACACCGAATGCTCCCCAATGCATGCAGACAAAAAATAAAGCACAAAAATAGTCCAACAAACTGAGTTTGGGATTGAGATGGAAGGGAAGAAAATGCCTGAATAAGTAAGAGCAGATACTGTAAAGAGCCGTAACAGTGTTAGTGAATGTGTGTGATTAGTCACCATGTCAGTCGTATACAGTACTGCTGCTATTTTGAAAGGGTTAGATATGTAACACCACTGAATGAAGCATTTACAGTAGTTATAGATTTTTACATTTGCTGAAGAAAATGTGAGTGGTATTACCCATGCTAAAGTCAACGCAGCAATGCTGGGCTGTTCTGAGCCGTTGTGGTTGCTTGAGCGTTGCTACATAGGTGTTCTGGGTGGTTGCTAAGCAGTTGCTAGGGTGTTGCTATGCAGTTTCTAGGGTGCTCTAGGCGGTTTCTCAGGTGTTTTTGGATTGTTCCTAGGGCACTGCTAGGGTGTGCTGGGTGGTTGCTAGGGTGTTGCAATGCAGTTTGTATGATGCTGCTATGCATTTTCTAGGGTCTTGTGGCTAGGACATTCCCATGCAGTTGCTAAGGTGTTATTATGCAGGTGTTGTAAGGTGTTCTGGGTCATTCCTAGAGCACTGCTAGTGTGTCCTAAATTGCAAAATTTCTTTGCAGTTTCTATAGTCTTCTGGGAATAAATTGAGCATCATTGGCATCAATAGAGCTGATATACAAGTGAAATTGAAGTCATTTCATAATTGATCAATTCTGCTGCATTATCACTGTTATTTTCCTCTTTATTACTATATCTGCTTTGAAACTATCTGTATTGCACAAAGCACTACAGGAATAAAAGAAAAAAAATGTCTTGACTTGGTAGCTAGGGCATTGCTATCCAGTTGCTAAGGTGCTCTGGGTGGTTGCTAGGGCATTTCTATGCAGTTTCTATAGGCTTCTGGAAATAAATGGAGCTGGATAAAGAAACCATTGTCTTCTACAGAGCTACTTTACAGAGTCATTTCCTAGCTGATGAATTTTGGAAGATTAACACTGTTATTTATCCATTTAGTATTACTGTGAATCTGCTTCAAAACGAACGGCATTGCATAAAGCACTAGAGAAATAAAAGTTACTTGGTTGCTAGGGCTTTGCTATGCAGTAGCTATGGTGTTCTGGGTGGTTGCTAGGATGTTGCTAAGGTGTTCTGAGTGGTTTCTAAGACAGTGCTACAGTGTGCAGTTGCTGCGGTGTTCAGGGTGGTTGCTAGGATGTTTCTATGAAGTTTCTAGGGTGTTCTGGGTGGTTGCTAAGGTGGTATTTTACATTATCAAGTGAATTTAATCTACTCTTAGGACTCTGTGATATTATGGATCTTTAAAGTAAGTCTGCTGGATCTGTTCTAATCACAATGAGATTCATTTCACACGCTTCATTTCCAGCGTTATCGTTGACATGATTGCAAAGATATTATTTAAACTGAGCTGGATGTTGACATCACTGAATTCAATGATGAACTGTCTTTAACTGAAAAATGAGTGTTTACTATTGTCATTTTGCATTATTGACACTATTTTCCTAATTAATACTGTTCAGTTGCTTTGTCACAATCTGTATTGTTAAAAGCGCTATATAAATAAAGTTGACTTGACTTGACTTGACAATGAGCACTAGTAACAGTGCTGCTTGACTTCATAAAATGATGCCAGTAATAAAGTACTTCCCTGTGTGGATTTGTGTTGGTTCGGCCCCTGCTGCCCATGTCTCTCTCTGGCACTCATGCATTGGCACCGAGGCATCAGGCACCCCCGCCGGTCCGCCTGGCATCTCTGCTGCCCCTCAGGGCTTGGTCAGCACCCGGGTGGGAGTATTTCCAGTCCCTGAGGAGGACGCGAGGGGGAGGGTCCTGTTCCCCGGGGAGACACCAGAGAGCCAGAGTCCAGCGCAAGACAAACCCATCTGCCCTAGAGAGCATGCCCACCACACACACACACACACACACACACACACACACACACACACACACAAACACAAACACAAACACACACAATGCCACCACATGGAAACCACCAACTGCTGTCCTACAAAACCATCTTAAGGTTTTTCAGTGGGAGCAGCTTTAGTCCTGAATCTCCGAAATAATATAACAGGGTCAAACTCTGCATCGGAGACAATATTAGGTCTTTTCAATAATTAATGTTGATTAGCCCAAAGTACACTTTGACCATTCGAGTTTCATAATGGTCCGCATGACACAATTCAGAAGTGTCTCCACTATGTGTGCAGCCCAATTTTTGTGTCTGTACGGACAGTCTGCATACAACACTGCAGACACAAAGTGAATGTTGAGACAGAACAAGTTCACTAGGTGGCACTTTGTATGTGTCGAACTCATTCATCCGTGATTAAGTATACACTTTAAAAGCTGTACAGACATGGCAGTATACCCAGGCCTTTAGGTAGACTAAATCCCAAAGTATACTTTGGCCGTCCGCATTCCGCGACGGTAAATAAACTGTCCACATAACGCAATTTTTATCACAAGAAGTGTCTATGGACATCTACACACACCATTTGCTTGCAGCAAAATTCTTGTGTCCGTGCAGACGGTCCACAAACAATAGCACAGGCATGAGGTGAAAGAGAAGACAGAAGAGTCCACTAGGTGGTACTGAACGTGTCGAACGCGTCTATCTGCGCTCATCCACGGTGGAGTATACTTTAAAGCTGTGTGGACACAGCTGTCTGCGAGACGGACCAGACTGCAGAAAAAGAAGTAAACCTGGACCTTTAGGTAGACTAAAGCCCAAAGAATACTTGAGCCGTCCGAGTTCTGCTACGGTCCGCACGACGCAATGCTTGTCATCAGAATTGTCTGTGGATGTCCATGTACACCGTCCACGTGTAGCCCATTTTTTGTTTCCACACGAAAGGTTTGCGTACAACAGCGCAGGCGCGAGGTCAATGTTGAGACAGAACAAGTCTACTAGGTGGTAGTGCGCATGTGTTGAATGTCCATTTGTGCTTATCCACAGTTGAGTATACTTTTAAAGGGATAGTTCACCCAAAAATGAATATTTGATGTTTATCTGCTTACCCCCAGGGCATCCAAGATGTAGGTGACTTTGTTTCTTCAGTAGAACACAAATTATGATTTTTAACTCCAACCGTTGCAGTCTGTCAGTCGTATAATGCATGGCAATGGTAACAAAATCTATGAGAGTAAAAAAACCATGCACAGACAAATCCAAATTAAACCCTGCGGCTCGTGACGACACATTGATGTCCTAAGACACGAAACCATCGGTTTGTGCAAGAAATCGAACAGTATTTATATAATTTTTTACCGCTAATACACCACTATGTCCAACTTCCTTGAGCGCGCGCACGGCATTCGATGCGTGAGGTGTGTACGCGCTCTGGCGTAGTTTACGTTAATGGCTGTGTTGATATCCAGCCGAAGAGCAATCCAGCATAACTTCAGGCGAGCAGGCTCAGAAGTTGGGAATACGTGAAAAGTCACCACTCCCGAATGAGTTCGCGCGAGAGAACGTAATCTTTTAGTTTTAAGTCGGTTTGAACAATCCGGATAAGCGCAAGTAAGTACCATTTTGATTAGCCGTCGTACCTACAATGACTGTGCACTGTGTAAACAATGAGTGACGTATACGCGCGAGAGATCACTTCCGGCGCTTGCGTCATGAGCCGCAGGGTTTAATTTGGATTTGTCTGTGCATGTTTTTATTTACTCTCATAGATTTTGTTACCATTGCCATGCATTATACGACTGATAGACTGCAACGGCTGGACTTAAAAATCATAATTTGTGTTCTACTGAAGAAACAAAGTCACCTACATCTTGGATGCCCTGGGGGTAAAGCAGATAAACATCAAATTTTCATTTTTGGGTGAACTATCCCTTTAAGGCTGAGCGAACACGACTTTGTACAAGTCGGACTGGAATGTGGAAAAAGAAGTATACTTGGGCCTGAAAGTATACTAATAAATGCACTAGCTCACCAGCTCCACCATAAAATGTGAAAAAAAGTCTCAGTCATACATTGACAGAGGGACCAGAGTCGAATCTAGAGAACAGAAGATCAGAGATGTGAGGGAGGGACTCACTGACAAAAAGTGAAACACGACATGGGAATCACCAAAACAAAACCGTGTGCGCGTTGGAAGGTGTCACCACAGGGGCTCCCGTGTCAACTCTTTGCCCATCACCACCAACAGAAGTGATCAAGCTTTATCTGTGCAGAACACTATATACATCCTCAGATTAGACACATCCAACTCTGGTTGCTAGGGTGTTCAATCTGGTTGCTAAAGGATTGCTAGGTAGTTGCTAGGGTGTATAGTTGCTGGGACGCTGTTTAAGGTGTTCTGGATGGTTGCTAGGATGTTGTGTGTAGTTGCTTGGATGCTGTTAGGGTGTTCTGGATGGTTGCTAGGGCATTGCTATAATGTTGTTAGGTTGGTAACTAGGGCATTGATATCCATTTGTTAAGGTGGTCCGGGTGGTTGCTTGGATGTTATTAGGACAGATTTCTGTGTGGTTGCTAGGATGCTGCTGGGTGTTCTGGGCATTTGCTAGGCCGTTCTGGTTGGTTGCTAAGGCTGCTATGCAGTTGCTAGTGTCTTCTGGCTGGTTGCCAGGCTATCGCTAAGTGGTTTCAAGGGTGTTCTGGGTGGTTGCTAGAATATTGCTAAGAGGGTTTTCTGTGTGGTTTCCAAGACACTGCTAAGGTGTTCTGGGTGGTTGCTAGGGCACTGCCTTGCTGTTGCTAGAGTGTTTTGGGTGGTTGCTAGGGCATTCTGCTATGCATTCACTAGAGTTTTCTGGTTGGTTGCAAGGGCATTGCTTTGTGGTTGCTAGGATAGTGCTAGGGTTTTGAGTGGTAGTGAGGATGTTGCTATGCAGTTGATAAGGTGTTTTGTATGGTTTCTAGGATGCTGCTAGGGTGTTCTTGGTGAGGTTGCTAGGGCATTGTTATACGGTTGCTAGGGTCATCTGTCTAGTCACTAGGGCACTGCTTCAGCTGCCAGAACCAAATCTCTCTGTACTAGAGAGCTTATAAAAACGAGCATTCCTCATTTTGTTGGTTTGTGGCTTTGTTGCACAATTTGATCTAATAATTGTGTGGGTCAGGTTCTCATGAAGGTGCGACATAAAGTGGGAGAGAAAGAGGAACGGTGAACGAGAAGTGAGTCTGTAAGACGCCATAAGCGGCAGAGCAGTTACAGGCTCTCAAGCACACTGTGATATTAAGAAAAACCACAACACATTCTCTCTAATTCTATTTCATGCAAACAGGCTATAAACTGAAATCTCATTCAGACAGTGTAGAAATAGACCAATATATACACACGCATATGTTGACGCTCTTAAATATCCTTAAAATATCAGCTGAAGTGTCTGAAACGCCCATAGTTCAATCTTGGTGTCTTTGTGCATGTTTATTTACAGTAAATGACACTTGATTTGATATTTGCGATTTAGGGCTGCAACAAATGATTATTTTGATAATCATGATCTCTCTCTCTCACACACTGACACAATGCCTGTGTTAATCTACTCATACAGTCACACTTATAATCTCTGAATCTCATCCATTTGGTGAAACTTAAAATAAAAAATTTAAATAATGTTAAAATAAAAACAAATTAAAATAAAACACTTACTAAAATTTTTAAATATTTTATCTGACACCAGCACTGAATGTAATGCGACAATGAATCAGTGTTATTATTAAATAAAATAAAATATAAATATTAAATACAAAATGTAATATATTTATAAATTAGTTTTTTTTTATAAAATAAAATATTAGATGAAAAGGTTTAAGTTGAAGTACTAAAGTTACTAAAACTAAACTGGAACTGGAACAAAAAAAAACTAAATAGAAAAAAACCCGCTAAATATAAAAAAGTTAAAGTAAAAAATGGCAAAAGCACATAACAAAATTACTAAAACTTAAACAAAAAATTTAAAAGAAAACTGAAAATATAAAAATAAAAGTAGATAGATACTATAAAGCAAATATAGTATATATAGTAAATAATATTATAAAATAAATATAAAGTAAATATAAATACTAAAATATGTAAATATTAAAATAAATACTACTACAATAACACTGCCATTAATATAACTGTAAACAAGCCAATGTATTATAAAATGATTAAAATATTAACTTTTTGAATTTTCAGGAGGGTTTTAACTTCTGGAGTGCCGAATTGCAGATCTGGTGCAAACAGCCACATCGCTATAATCCGATGCTTTCTTAACTGCTGTTTTCTCACCGCTGTCATTTTTGTCATGTGTTTTTTTTTAGTTATTGAGAGGAAAGCGCGCAGCATATATTTACATATTCATCTAGTAACGGCTCTCAGCATCGTCGAGATGTTCGCTAACAGTACACCGCTGCTTGCGTATATTGAACTCCTTTTACGAAGAAGTGAAGAACCAAAAAGAACTTCGCCGTGAGTATAACAGGGCCTTCACACATGATAGCATTTTTTGTTTGTATTTTTGTAAAAACTTTCCAACACTCTACAGGTTCGGTTTCATTCACACTTCCCATAAGCATGTGTTCTTAGAATTACATTTTTTACGCAACAGCGCCACACTGGTCAAACCGTGTTACTGCAGGTCCATCGTATCATCATGTGAGATCAAACGACTATTCGACAACAAACATATTTGTCGATAATCTCGACTAATCGTTTCAGCCCTATTTGTGATCTAATGATTGAAATCTTAACATTTTTTAAGTGTGGCTCGAGTGTCCAAACACTTTCAGGCCTGTGTGAATTCCCTTAGAAGTGAATGAGCAGAAGTCTATGTGTGTTTCGTGTAGAATAGCATCGCAGGAGTCTTTGTGAAGGTTTGTCTGAGAGCCGAGATACTGAATGGATTCAAAACGTCCTTCTGTGCGTTAAACAGCTGCTGAGAGACCTGCGGAGAACACACACACTCACATCTAATTCATTAGCATAGATAAATGAGATCAGCTCTGGCAGAGCAAACGACACACACACACACTCAGAGCTCTGAATCTGCCCTCCATTCAGCACAATGACCCTTTCTAGCCGCTGAAAGTGAGTTCATTTGCCCCTCACACACTCTTTCAGTCTTTTTCTCTCGGTCAGTGGTTTGCGAAAGCTTCGTTCACGTCCAGGACGGCTTGATAAAGGCCTGTATAAACAAACAGCTTTGAAAACCTGTCAAATCGCACATGACGCTCCTCAGCGCTGAGAAACACTGATCATACTTACTGTCAGGAGGTGCTTTCATATTTCCAGTACGTTTAAAGGTTGTCAGATGTTCGAATCTGTTTGAGAGGCCTGTAAATTTATTTATACTCTGTGAGCCGCTTTGTATAAAAGCATCTGCTGAACGAATAAATGTAAATTAATAAATAATACACACATTTTGATTTCCCTGTTGTTCTTCGCGATTTTCAATTCCGTTGAAAATTCCAAATGTGTTTTGAAGATTATTTACAATTTCAAATAGACGTTTGACAATCTTTTATTGACTTACACTTCAAATTCTATATCTCAATCTATATTGCATATAAAAACTGAAATTGATATAAACTGATTTATAGTGGACTTTACAATATTTCTAACCATCGTTTTACCTCAAAAAAATGTAAAAGCAATATTTCAGTCATTCAGTCATTGTATTTCTTTTTAGATTTTGATGATATTTTGTTACTTTAGTTACTTCATCCATCCATAATTTAAAGGCATCACTTCAGCCAATTAAAAAATTTTTTTTTTCATATTTTGCGTTTTTTGTGTGACTTTAGCTCTGTTCTGAAGCTGTTTTGTTCATTCTTGCTTTTATCTATATCCATCTTTATTGCTTTATTTAGCTATACATTGATTATTATTTGGTCTCTAAAACATTTCTAACTATCATTTTACTTGAAAAATGTAAAGCCGTCAACATTTCCGTCATTCAAAAACAATCATTTTTGATATTTTGAGGTGTTTTTTTGTGACTAACTTGGTTCTGATGCCATTTGTTCTCATCTCTCCACATCCTGTTTGCTTGTTTCTGTCTTTTTTCTGTTTTAACTTCTGGAGTGCCGAATTGCAGATCTGG
The DNA here is from genome assembly GCF_001515645.1 of Sinocyclocheilus grahami. NCBI lineage: Eukaryota > Metazoa > Chordata > Actinopteri > Cypriniformes > Cyprinidae > Sinocyclocheilus > Sinocyclocheilus grahami. Next base: position 232,659 of record NW_015506002.1, read on the forward strand.
TGCAAACAGCCACATCGCTATAATCCGATGCTTTCTTAACTGCTGTTTTCTCACCGCTGTCATTTTTGTCATGTGTTTTTTTTTAGTTATTGAGAGGAAAGCGCGCAGCATATATTTACATATTCATCTAGTAACGGCTCTCAGCATCGTCGAGATGTTCGCTAACAGTACACCGCTGCTTGCGTATATTGAACTCCTTTTACGAAGAAGTGAAGAACCAAAAAGAACTTCGCCGTGAGTATAACAGGGCCTTCACACATGATAGCATTTTTTGTTTGTATTTTTGTAAAAACTTTCCAACACTCTACAGGTTCGGTTTCATTCACACTTCCCATAAGCATGTGTTCTTAGAATTACATTTTTTACGCAACAGCGCCACACTGGTCAAACCGTGTTACTGCAGGTCCATCGTATCATCATGTGAGATCAAACGACTATTCGACAACAAACATATTTGTCGATAATCTCGACTAATCGTTTCAGCCCTATTTGTGATCTAATGATTGAAATCTTAACATTTTTTAAGTGTGGCTCGAGTGTCCAAACACTTTCAGGCCTGTGTGAATTCCCTTAGAAGTGAATGAGCAGAAGTCTGTGTGTGTTTCGTGTAGAATAGCATCGCAGGAGTCTTTGTGAAGGTTTGTCTGAGAGCCGAGATACTGAATGGATTCAAAACGTCCTTCTGTGCGTTAAACAGCTGCTGAGAGACCTGCGGAGAACACACACACTCACATCTAATTCATTAGCATAGATAAATGAGATCAGCTCTGGCAGAGCAAACGACACACACACACACTCAGAGCTCTGAATCTGCCCTCCATTCAGCACAATGACCCTTTCTAGCCGCTGAAAGTGAGTTCATTTGCCCCTCACACACTCTTTCAGTCTTTTTCTCTCGGTCAGTGGTTTGCGAAAGCTTCGTTCACGTCCAGGACGGCTTGATAAAGGCCTGTATAAACAAACAGCTTTGAAAACCTGTCAAATCGCACATGACGCTCCTCAGCGCTGAGAAACACTGATCATACTTACTGTCAGGAGGTGCTTTCATATTTCCAGTACGTTTAAAGGTTGTCAGATGTTCGAATCTGTTTGAGAGGCCTGTAAATTTATTTATACTCTGTGAGCCGCTTTGTATAAAAGCATCTGCTGAACGAATAAATGTAAATTAATAAATAATACACACATCTTGATTTCCCTGTTGTTCTTCGCGATTTTCAATTCCGTTGAAAATTCCAAATGTGTTTTGAAGATTATTTACAATTTCAAATAAACGTTTGACAATCTTTTATTGACTTACACTTCAAATTCTATATCTCAATCTATATTGCATATAAAAACTGAAATTGATATAAACTGATTTATAGTGGACTTTACAATATTTCTAACCATCGTTTTACCTCAAAATGTAAAAGCAATATTTCAGTCATTCAGTCATTGTATTTCTTTTTAGATTTTGATGATATTTTGTTACTTTAGCTTTGTTCTGATGTTGTCGTCTCATCTATAGCCATCCTTATTGCATATAAATATCAATTTATATTGACGTGAACGGATTTATATTAGACTTCTCAACACGTATAACTATAACATCTACACTGTATATAAATATGAATTTATATTGAATTTATGAATATAAATTAATTTATATTGGCCCCCACAACATTTCTAACTATTTTACTAAAAATAGACATTTAAAAACAACCAACTTTATTAAAATCTATCTATCCATAATTTAAAGGCATCACTTCAGCCAATTAAAAAAAATCATTTTTGATATTTTGCGTTTTTTTGTGTGACTTTAGCTCTGTTCTGAAGCTGTTTTGTTCATTCTTGCTTTTATCTATATCCATCTTTATTGCTTTATTTAGCTATACATTGATTATTATTTGGTCTCTAAAACATTTCTAACTATCATTTTACTTGAAAAATGTAAAGCCGTCAACATTTCCGTCATTCAAAAACAATCATTTTTGATATTTTGAGGTGTTTTTTTGTGACTAACTTGGTTCTGATGCCATTTGTTCTCATCTCTCCACATCCTGTTTGCTTGTTTCTGTCTTTTTTCTTTTATTGTTGTTGTTGCCACATTTGTGTTCCACTCGTTTGCTTTCATGTGTCGTTTAGTGTGACATTTCAAGATGCAGCATATACATGACTATATTTAAAACGAAAGACATTCCCCACCGAACGAGAGAGAGAGAGAGGCTGTTATCTTTCATCTCCAGTACACGAGGTGTCAGAGTTTGTGGTTAAACTGCATTTCTACAGAGCCAAGACCATCAGACTTCTTGTTTTAGACTATTTTAACGTGCATCATTCTTCCAGTATAATTAAACTACTGTAGATCTTTAAGTTCTGATGCAGCTCTAATACTGAGATCAGTCTGAATATGACTGGTGATGAAGAAAACAGTGTTTCCTGTTCTGCGAGTTTCATTAAGAAACGTGACGAGCTTAACAACTTTTACTTCACTGCCAGCTCTAAACTGTGAAATTTGGACAATTCAGCATTAACATCCTGAGACACTGCATGTAAAGTCATTCTGAAGGCGATTCAGTCTGACTCATCTGTATGTTTTAGATTTGTTGTTGCGCTTTAATGTCCAGTCCTCATAACTATTATGTTTTATATTGATCTGTCATCAAAGCTGCATGTACATCCACATCTCTCTTTTGTTTACATGCATATAAAACAAAAATTGTATTCAAATAAATAATACACTCTGCGTAAGCATATTGTGAAAATTGTGGTACTATGTTTAGTCGATATTTAGAAAAAATTGATCAGATAAGACATCCTTTTAAAACTTTTAGTTTTACATGCACCAAATGTGTTTTAGTAAGAAATAGTCACTGTTTACATAAAATTAACATTAATATATATGCATGTGTATACATGAGTGAGTGTGTGTGTGAGTGTGTTGAGTGTGTGTGAGAGAGTGTGTGTGTGTGTGTGTGTGTGTGTGTGTGTGTGTGTGTGTGTGTGTGTGGGAGAGAGGGGGTGAGGGGGGGAGAGTGTGAGTGTGAGAGTGAGTGTGTGTGTGTGTGTGTGTGTGTGTGTGTGTGAGAGTGTGTGTGTGCGTGTGTGTGTGAGAGAGAGAGAGAGAGAGTGTGTGTGTGTGTGTGTGTGAGTGTGTGTGTGAGTGAGTGCATGCGTGCGTGTGTGAGAGAGTGTGTGTGAGAATCTCATTCGCAGCTCAACATTCAGGGAAGAAGAAATCGAACCTGTCAGAGCCTTCAGGCAGAACACAGCGAGGTGTGGAAGAATTCAGCTCAAGACGGATCAGAACACACACACACACACACACACACACACACACACACAGGGGAAAGGGGACGCATAAAATGTATTACATTTTGTTTACAATTTATTTTAAAATGGATCAATTCTTTATTTTAAAATGTATTACATTTTATTTAAAATTTATTTCAATATATATTTTTTAAATATACGTTCTAAAACGTTTTATTAAATTGTATTTAAATTATTTTTTAAATAGATGTAAAAATATGTTAAAAAACATGTTGTTTTAAAATTTTAAAATTAATTTTAAAAAGCAATATGATAAGTAACAATAATATTACTAAATGCATTCAATAAAAATTACATTTATCATAATAAACAATTATTCTGCCAATTTATAATTCAATAATTGGTTGTAATAGATTGCAGCTTGAACAGCTCTGAATGCAGGAGATCTGATCGGATGTACAACACGTTCCAGAGGTTCACACACACACACACTCTCTCTCTCTCACACACACACACACACACACACACACACACACACACACACTCTCTCTCTCTCACACACACACACACACACACACACACACTCTCTCTCTCTCACACACACACACACACACACACACACACACACCTACACACACACAGGGCATCAGCTTCAGTGGAAAATGTAATGTCAGCAGGTGGGTTTGGTCACAGCGTGCTCTATATTATTGCTGTAGGCAGGGATTCTGGCGACACACACACACACACACACACACGTGCACGCACAGTGACATCATGCACACACACACACATGCGAAGGGTCTCCCACAGACCTGGCAGATAAAAGCATAACAAAGTTAAAGTGTTACCTGCCTCTCCCACCTCAGGCGTGTCACGGTGCCAAACACACAGAGACGTTTCCATGCCAACGCTGAGAGTACATCAGCATGTATGACCACACGCAAACACCTGATGTATGAGACACGCGCTGTCCAACATGCTTCATACATCTACACAACTGCATACTAACATACTATTTCTGCAGTATGCACTACATCAGGGTTATTTATATATAACTAAAACTAAAATCATTAAAAAAATTAAAAAACTTTGTTCCTTGAAATTCAATAAATATTGACCTAAATAAAATAATAAAATATCAAATAAAAAGTAAAAATGTTAAAGTATTTTAACATTATAATATGCACACACACACACATGCGAAGGGTCTCCCACAGACCTGGCAGATAAAAGCATAACAAAGTTAAAGTGTTACCTGCCTCTCCCACCTCAGGCGTGTCACGGTGCCAAACACACAGAGACGTTTCCATGCCAACGCTGAGAGTACATCAGCATGTATGACCACACGCAAACACCTGATGTATGAGACACGCGCTGTCCAACATGCTTCATACATCTACACAACTGCATACTAACATACTATTTCTGCAGTATGCACTACATCAGGGTTATTTATATATAACTAAAACTAAAATCATTAAAAAAATTAAAAAACTTTGTTCCTTGAAATTCAATAAATATTGACCTAAATAAAATAATAAAATATCAAATAAAAAGTAAAAATGTTAAAGTATTTTAACATTATAATATTAAAATATTATAAAATATTAAAAGTTAGTAGTTTACATTGAAGTACTCAAGTAATTTAAACTAAATAAACAAAAACTAATCAATAAAAATAACAAATAATATATAAATGTTTTTATAAAACTAATAAACTAAAAAAAAATTTTTTTTAAATGAATGTAATAACTATTAAAGTGGTAAACTAAATTAAAGTGAAAATTAAAAATATAAATAAAAAAGTCTAATGCAAAATATTAACAAAAATTGTCTTATCAATTGATACTTAAAAATAACACAATTCGCATAAATGTGAATTTCCATATGCATGCATCAACCTGGATGAGTTACAACATCTCATATAATTATCAGCATCATATTAGTTTAATTTTTAGACATTTTGTTATGTGCTTTTGCCATTTTTTTTATATTACGATTCAGGTTTATTTTTAGGTCAGTTTTATTTATTATATATTTCCACCTATTTAAAATAATATCTTGAATTAGCTTTTTTTTCAGTTTTCATTTGAAATTTTTAGTAATTTTATGTGCTTTTTATTTTGTATTTTCATTAGTTTTTTGTAATATTGTTTAGGTTTATTTCTTATTTCAGTTTTATTTTTAGGTCACTTAGTATTTTTTATTTGCTTCCTTCCTTGCATCATCTCATACTGCAGATCCCACAATGCAATGCACCTGCTATTTAAGAACCAGAAGCATCTGTCAAAAGTTATGACATTTCTAAACAAAATTGGCTTAAAGTGCAACATACACTGTAAAAAAATATTTTTTTAAGTTTAAAAAGAAAAGAAAAAACAAGATTATTGGAGTATGTTTTACAAGAAATACTATTGCAGTCTTTCTGCTTCAAGATTTCATGTTAAATTCAATGTGTTACTTGCCATTTCTTTGAGTGCATATTGTTTCAAAGTAAATCCTACACCAATTTTGTTTTCCAAAATAACTCACCATATGAAACATGCAACATAATAAGGTGTTTTTGTTGCATAATGTCTGAAGTATATAGTAATCTGGCACTGTACACCATAAATATCATTACAGTAGCTCTATTGTAAGTGGCTTTGGATAAAAGCATGCGCTAAATGCATGAATATAAATATATTGTGCACTATGTAGTGCACTATAGCATTGTGCATGTTCTCTTCTGCAGTTTTTACTGAAAGCTTTGTTCTAATCTCAGAAGATCAGAAATATTTCAGGTGACCCGTCCAGATCTGTTCAGGCCTGCAGCATCTCACACACACACACACACACACACACACACACACACACACACACACACACACACACGCGCGCA
>NW_015506002.1:247606-261580 GCF_001515645.1 Sinocyclocheilus grahami
TTCAAAAATCTTGTCCCCAGAGACACTATAACAAAAAAACAAATACTAGCCTAAAATAAAAAAAAAAAAAAAAAACACTTCAAGCTCACTAACAAGTCAACAATCAGCAATGAATTAATAAGAAACTAATTAGAAGCAACTGGACAAAAAATTACAGTAGAACAAATAAATGAGAAATGCTACATACATTGTATAAAGTAACAAAATGTAAAAAAAAAAAAAATATATATATATATATAGGTGTAATATATATTAATATATAAATCCAATATACTGTTACACGTTTTCTTTCTCAGCTGTTTGCTTTCACTCAAGACCTAAATTACTGTATATGACAATCCTTGCAAAGACGGGCATTCACCCAGCCCTAGTGAGGATGCTCCCTTAGAAGGGTGCTGTCTATGTGCATATGTAGACACCTATGTAGGGTTTGCAACAGAGCTCACATCTTCTGTACTGAGCAGCTCTACACACACACACACACACACACACACACACACACACACACGTCTTGTACTGTAATCCTCTTAATCTGTCATTAAAACACTCTTAATGTAAACCACATGATGTCTGACCGTGTCCACAAACAGTGCAAGTCCAATTAACATCACATCTATGAAGCCTGTTTTTGTAGTGCATTAAAAAAAATCACTATTTAACGTATTAATAATAGCTTAAAGTACACCGTATAATGAGCTGTATGTGCTCTTGAGTAACTGAAATATACCTTATTTGTATATTTGTATAGTTGTATTTTGTATTTTGTATTTAATCTGTATTTATGTTATCTGTATGCACCCAAGGGTCTGAGAGTAACGCAATTTCAATTCTCTGTGTGTATGTGCTGTACATGTGGAAGAATTGACAATAAAGCAGACTTGACTTGACTTGACTTGAAAGCACTTCTATGATGCATTATAATACCAATGGCATCATAATTTCTCCTATAAAGAGTATGATACATTAAAAACACACAGTAGACACCAAATTTAATGTTTTATCAATTTAAAAAAGTGCATTGTTTTGCAATATACAAGTTTATATAAAATTGCATTTTATATATATATATATATATATATATACACACACACATACAGCATTATACTGTATATCTGTACTGATGAGTAGAATATGAGTTATTTTTACAAAAGTATGTAATGCATTACAATGTGTACTATGAATTATATTATTTTTAACAACATATATATATATATATCTCATGTTGAAGGAGGAACTTGAGCCATATCTACAGACCAGAAGATCACAGACACTCTTTTCACATCAGACAATAAAAAAACACCTAAAACCAGTAGAGTGAGAGAGTGTGTGTTCTCAGTGATCTGCTGCCGTGCTGCAATCTGGCTCTGATCTCTGAGCTAAACCCTTTGACACAGAGTTTTTAATTAAAACTACATTATGATTAACCAGGCAGAAGCCCCCCCACCTGTCTCTCTCTCTCTCTGTCTCTCCATCACACCGTTTCTGAGCAGCTCTGTGTGTGTTATAGATGTGACGACCCGAGTGTCTCGTTCACCTGATCGTAACATCAGTTCATTATATTTTGTCATTAAGACTGTGAACAAGATCTGAACTATTTGTGTTTGCTTTATACAAACTGAGGGACAAGATGAAAATATTTTCTTTCACACACGTTTAACCCCTTGAGATGTAACATCTCGTTTCGGAGGGGGTCCCAAAATACAACATATCACAATCACAACATAATAACATAAAAAAAAACAGAACATCCATAAACAACACTAAACACAAACGGAAAAAAGGCACCACAAAATGGAAATAACTAGTAGCAAATATACAACAAAACCTAATACAAAATACACTGATCAATGAATCCAATTACAATATAAAATGAGAAAATATATATATAAAAAAAACAGTAACATTTTCAATAACAACATGTACAAACCAAAGCAAAATATGAAAACAAAGTTTGCTTAAACATCTTAAATTATGTAATATTTCGAGCATCAGCAGGAATTTTGTTCCAGTCAATTGTGGCTTTAAACATAAAAGCTCTTTTACCAATTGTTTTTTTGACACTAGGAACAAAAAATAGGTCTGAACAGAATGTCTAACCTGATAGTTTGAAGAAAATGGTACAACATATTGTTGTAAATAAAGATATTTAAAATAAATACATTTGAAAAGAAATTGAAGCCAATGAATATGTCATCTTGGAGTGCATTATACATTATACAATGATGAGTATAAAAGGAACATCCCAAAACAAATCTGCAGAGTCTATTACATACTGTCTATTATATACTATTAAATATGTATTACAATATATACTGATAAATTCAACATTCACTGAGCTGCAGTGCTGAAACCATTTCAAATGCTGTCAATTAAGCTACAAACTCGGTCATAAAGCACAATGTTTCCATTTTTAGCTGCAGTCTATTATATACTGTGTTAAGTGGAGCAAGATCTAATGTTGATGCACTTTGATAAACAACACAATAATCAAAGATTGGAAGTATACGTTGAGAAGCAAGTTTCTTATGAACACTATATGGAAAACAATTTCTAGATCGATGTAAAGTACTAATTCCAAAAATAATTTTACGCAGAATATGATTAATATGTGATTTAAAGGAAAGTTCCGAATCAAGCCATACTCCAAGGTATTTACTAGTATCAACTTTATGCAAAGTAGTACCATATTTACATGATATAACACAAGAAGAACATTTTTTACTACTGTAAGAAAAAAAAGCTTGCAATGCTTCTGATTGGTCCACTGTTTTGGAACTGACATTGACGAGCGGCGCTGATTGTAAAAGTTGAAATTCTTTTAACTTCACACAGCTCGACGCTCATAGGCAGAGAGTCAACCAACAATTTGAGCAAACCCAAATTTTAGTGAAATCCATGCACGCACGTCATAAACACAGGCAAGTACCGTAGGCAAGTAGCACGTTTCCGCTTCGGAATAACAAATAAAATTTGTTAAAATAAAACAAGGTAATTGCGACTTTTTATATCTCACAATTCTCTCATTATTCTGACTTCTTTTCTCCGAATTGTTTGATATAAACTCGCAGTTGCGAGTTATAGTCCAATTCTTACAATTGTGAGTTTATATCACAGAAATGTTGAGAGAAAAACTCAGAATTGTGAGATAAAAATTCTCAATTACCTTCAAAACAGATCAAAAGAACCATTCATTTTCGAATTTCGACATCGCTTTGTAATGATTTTAAAAAGCACAGTGATGGATGAAACTGAGCTTTTCGAAAATCCGAATCAGTTAAACCATTGTGACGTAAAATGATTCAGTTTCGAAGCACATCAATCGGATCACGTTCGAGAATCATTTGATTCAGATCGGAACTTCGGAGCGGGTTCGCGAATCATTTCACCCTAGCAACACACTAACAACCACCCAGAATACCGTGGCAACCACCTAAAGCTTCCTAGCAACCACCTAGCATCATGTTCAGAAGATGTAACTACAGTCATGTAGAGTCAGTCAGAACAAAATCGCATAGGTGACAAATTCGGAAATCTGACATCCAGGAAATAATATGTCTTAGGCAGCAGTTTTACCACAAATACAGACAAGTGATACCACCACAACCACCAGAAATACTTAATTGTGTCTGCTTTACAATGAAACACAAGCTTATTGCAACCGATTCGCTGGCGTAACACATTCATTGCGACCCATTTAACAGATGCATCATTTTAAAGGGGTCATATGATGCTTTTTTAAAGATCATTATTTTGTGTATTTGGTGTAACAGAATATGTTGACATGCTTTAATGTTCAAAAAACACATTCTTTTTCAAATACTGTACATTATTGTAGGTCCTCTATGCCCCGCCTCTCTCAAATGCTTCGTTTTCAACAAAGTCCCTCCTTACACATTTGGGTGCATTACGCAAATATTCCCACATAGTGACCTAGATATGTGGGGGCGTGTTAGAACGAGCCATTTTAGGGGGGCGTGGCAGAGTCTTAACTTTGATAAAGAATATCTCTTTGGTTTTGAGACTTTAGTCTTTGCAACTTCAGGGATCTTATCTATGCACAATCAGCTTGTAACACTCCAAAGAGAAAGGAAAACTTGAAATAGCATCATATGACCCCTTTAAGTTAGAACAACTTAAACAGCAACAAACAATAACAATACAGCGAAATAATCAACTAACTACGACCATCTAGCCCTCTATTAAACATTAAAGAATTATTTCGTCACACCTTTAGCTTAGTGCTGCATTCTTAGTTGAACCGCTTGCGTGGAAATTTTGTGTGTCAGATGTAACAATTAAAATGCAACTTTGTGAAATGGACTGTCCTAAATTGTTGCTATAGTAGCATCGTGTTAATGCTAGAAAGCCTATGCATTTGGCAACTGTATTTTTTTAAATAAAGCATTATATTTCATAAATCAAATCTATTTTCACACTCATCTTGAGTGAGGGGGCGGGATAGTCAGACGCTCCCCCGTGGTGCCGGCCCTGGTCATAGGTCACGAACAGACACTTTGTATGTCTAAAAACACACATCAGCCTCTTCAAACACCCAGAGCTACATGAAGTACCAGGAAACTTAGAATGTATAAATAACAAAGGAACAGATGCATTCATATATTCATCCATAACTAATGTTTACAGTGATGAAGACAAGAGGTGATCATCCTGATCTGAATATTCAGGAGTCAGGTGAGGTTGATTATTCTTTGATGGTATTAATTAAGTAGCACTGTTTTAAAGACAAACCGCGTGATGCGTTTCATCCTGAAAGAGAAAACAGATGCAGCACGCGGAGCTCGAGCTGGAGGTGTGAAGAAACGCAGTCCTGTAGAAGAACAGTGTTCTCGCTCTGTCTTACACTCCCTCTGACAGCAGTGTGTGTGTGTGTGTGTGTGTGTGCCTCCAGCACCACTGGTCTCACTCAGGTATGTTTACCTCCACAAATCCACTGCTACATGTACGTGAACTGCTGTACAAATCATCATCATCTGTTTTATAGAGCTCAGTTTACTCTGGTATTTCAGGTAGTTCTGCTAGAAACAGATCTATTTACACTGTGAAATAATGCAATCAACATTTGCAAGATTAATATGTACAAAAATATTCCAATATTCCAAATATTTTCTTTCTTTGAAAATAAAGTCTTCTTAATGCATTTTGTTTTAAAAAGTTTTATTTAGTTTTGTTATTTTGTTTCAACTTTTTAATATTTTTAAATGTCAACTATTTAATTTGAATTTTAATTATTTTTATTTTGTCTTTATTAATCATTTTTAATTAAAATGAAGACTTTTAATGTTTCTAAACATTAGAAAGTATTTTATTTTGCCATTATTTTAATTATAACTTAATTCAAATAAAGTATTTTAATGTTTATATACTTAAAAGGTTTTAGTATATTTTGAATTAAAATAAATTAAAGTTCATTTATTTATTTGTATTTGATCTTTATTTAATTATCATTTAAATTAAAATAAGAGCTTTTTAGTTTTTTTGTCTCTATTATTATTGTTTTAGTAAAATGAAGACTTTTAATAGTTCATAAACATTTGGCCTTTAATTTAATTCTTTAATTTTCAATTAAAATAATTTAAAAACATTTTAACGTTTATACAAGAAGATATGCATTGGAATGTTTTTGTATAAAATCGACCAAATTCCAAACCTCATTCATAAAGATTCATAAACAGCACTGAAATATTTGTGGCATAATCTAGAATTTATGCATTCATAAATATTCATCAAATGCAAAGTCCTGGTGTTAAAATCTTATTGGATGAGCCACATGATGTAAAACAGTCAATTTAAAACAGCTGATATGAGATAAAAATATCTGATGTGATGAAAAATGGCAGAGAAAGTGCATTAAATGCTAGAAAATATTTATTGGGATTATTGTTAATATATATTTCACTGTTGTTAAAAAATTATTTTTCACTGTTTATTATAAAATTGGTGTCTTTTATGATTGTACTGTTACAGTCTTTTGCGCTACACCGTCTATCTGTGCTTTAAACAGATATAAAACACTAACGCTGTGACAAACAAAAACACGGATCTGTGAATTTCTAGACTCTCGTGATTCAAAATCCTGATTTGTCCTCAATCTGTTGTGTGCAGAATCTTCGGTCGCACACAAACGCAGCGATACGAGGCACAGGAGCGAGCGAGCGGCCGCTGGGCTCGGCCAGGCATGATGCCATCAGCTCCAGCTTCACATTGGCATGGCTCCTTCGCCCTTGCCCTTGCCCTGTCGATGCCAGCCGAAGGCACAGGGTGGCACCTTGGCCGAGATGCCCAATGGTCCAACTAATCATATGCATCTCTGTAGGGCAGATCAGGCCACCCTGAGAGAGGCCAGCAGACAGTCGAGCAGATACTCCACACACACCGTTTGGAGGGGAAAGGAACATTATCTCCTAAAGCTCAAGGAATTAGAAATAGAAATTACCTCCTAAAGTTCTATTCTGTTCCACTCTATTCATATTATTTGGCCGTTTGTTTAGTTTGTGATGTTGGTCAAGTCAAGAGACCTGAGTGACTTTCAAACATCAAAACACCATAGCAACCACTCGGATTACCCTAGTAACTACACCCTAGCAATCACTTAGCAACCACCTAAAACATCCTAGCAACACCCATGCAACTACCCAGGACACTCCAGCAACCACCTAAAACAAGAACCTAGCAACAAAAAACATCCTACAACATCATAGCAGCACCCTAGCAACTAACCAGAACACCATAGCAACCACTCCAAACACCCCAGCAACTGCTCGAAACAAAATAGCAACCGCATAGAAACCTCCCAAACACCATAGCAACCACTCAGATTACCCTAGTAACTACACCCTAGCAATCACCCAGGGCAACTTAGCAACCACCTAAAACTTCCTAGCAACACCCATGCAACTACCCAGAACACTCCAGCAACCACCTAAAACAAGAACCTAGCAACAAAAACATCCTACAACATCATAGCAGCACCCTAGCAACTACCCAGAACACCATAGCAACCACTCCAAACACCCCAGCAACTACTCGAAACAAAATAGCAACCGCATAGAAACCTCCCAAACACCATAGCAACCACTCAGATTACCCTAGCAGTCACCCAGGGCAACTTAGCAACCACCTAGCAACTACCTAGCAGCACCCTAGCAACTACCCAGAACACCATAGCAACCACTCCAAACACCCCAGCAACTACTCGAAACAAAATAGCAACCACATAGAAACCTCCCAAACACCATAGCAACCACTCAGATTACCCTAGTAACTACACCCTAGCAATCACCCAGGGCAACTTAGCAACCACCTAAAACTTCCTAGCAACACCCATGCAACTACCCAGAACACTCCAGCAACCACCTAAAACAAGAACCTAGCAACAAAAACATCCTACAACATCATAGCAGCACCCTAGCAACTACCCAGAACACCATAGCAACCACTCCAAACACCCCAGCAAGTACTTAAAACCAAATAACAACCACATAGAAACCTCCCAAACACCATGGCAACCACTCAAACACCTTAGCGACCACCTAGAGAGAACTCAAAACATTCTAACAACCACCCAGATTACCCGAGTGACCCTACCAACCACTCAAAACACCCTTACAACCCCTCAGAGAATACTAGCAACCAACCGAAACACCCTAGCAACCACTTAAAACATCCTAGCAACACCCTAGCAACCACCCACAACACTCTAGCAACCACCCAGATGACCCTTGTAACCACCTAGAATACCATAGTAACAGCAAAACAGCATACCAACCACACTAGACTCCCTAGCAACCACCCAAAACATCCAAGCAATGACCCAGGTCATCATAGTAACCACCCAAACACCCCAGTAACCACAATACTCTAGCAACCACCCAAAGCATCCTAGCAATGCCCCAGATCATCATAGTAACCACCCTAGTAAGCAACCACAATATTTAAGTAAACACCCAAAACATCCTAGCAACACCCTAGCAATGAACCAGATCATCATAGTAGTCACCCAGCACCCTAGTAAGCAAGAGAGAGAGAGAGAGAGAGTGTGTGTGTGTGTGTGTGTGTGTGTGTGAGAGTGAGAGAGAGAGAGAAAGAGAGAGAGAGAGAGAGAGAAAGCGTGTGTGTTTGTGTTACAGGTGGACGTTCTGATGAAGCATCTGTTGTCTGTACAGATGAGTGATCCACAGCGGGATGGACACACCTTACACAGTAGGTGTGTGTGTGTGTGTGTGTGTGTGTGTGTGTGTGTCGTAACCTTGTGTCTCTCAATGTCAAGTGCTTCAGATTGATGTTCACCTTCACTGGTCTGAGGTCAGTGTGATCAGTCTGTGTGCTTTAACTGGTGTCTCTCTCTCTCTCTCTCTCTCTCTCTCTCTCTCTCTCTCTCTCTCTCTCTTTCTCTCTCTCATATCGATCTCGTCTGAAAGAGGAAAAGGAAACTGCAGGCTGGAAAAAAGGAAACTGAGGAATTTAGAGCACATACGACACTTTGGCTGTGAGCCATACTTGTCCTGTCTGTCTGTGTCTCTGTCTGTCCCCCTCTCTGACTGTAAACTCTCATCCCGTCTGATCTGTCTAACCTTCCCGCGAGCTGCCGGGAGAGCCGCCACTGTCAGCCGTGATGCTGCGGTCCTGATGCTGTGACATGAAGGCTCCTCGAAGGCTCATTGTGATCACACTCACCTGTGTGTGTGAGACGCAGAGACGAGAAACAGTGAGATCAGATCTGCTGCGGTGGTCTGTGGCAGCTAAACACACATTGTCATGCACACGCCAAATATTGGCGGTAATACATCCAGCTGTTAATCTACTGCAGCTCTAAATAAAATGAAATGGAATAAAATAAAATGAAATAATAAATTCAAAAAATAAAATAAAAATGTTTTTAATAATTTAAATAGTTACAGTGGGGCAAAAAAGTATTTAGTCAGCCACCAATTGTGCAAGTTCTCCCACTTAAAAAGATGAGAGAGGCCTGTAATTTTCATCATAGGTATACCTCAACTATGAGAGACAAAATGAGAAAAAAAATCCAGAAAATCACATTGTAGGATTTTTAAAGAATTAATTGGTAAATTCCTCGGTAAAATAAGTATTTGGTCACCTGGTCACCTACAAGATTTCTGGCTCTCACAGACCTGTAACTTCTTCTTTAAGAGGCTCCTCTGTCCTCCACTCGTTACCTGGTTACCTGTTATCTGTTTGAACTCGTTATCAGTATAAAAGACACCTGTCCACAACCTCAAACAGTCACACTCCAAACTCCACCATGGCCAAGACCAAAGAGCTGTCAAAGGACACCAGAAACAAAATTGTAGACCTGCACCAGACTGGGAAGACTGAATCTGCAATAGGTAAGCAGCTTGGTGTGAAGAAATCAACTGTGGGAGCAATTATTAGAAAATGAAAGACATACAAGACCACTGATAATCTCCCTCGATCTGGGGCTCCACACAAGATCTCACCCCGTGGGGTCAAAATGATCACAAGAACTGTGAGCAAAAATCCCAGAACCACACGGAGGGACCTAGTGAATGACCTGCAGAGAGCTGGGACCAAAGTAACAAAGGCTACCATCAGTAACACACTGCACCGCCAGGGACTCAAATCCTGCAGTGACAGACGTGTCCCCCTGCTTAAGCCAGTACATGTCCAGGCCCGTCTGAAGTTTGCTAGAGAGCATTTGGATGATCCAGAAGAGGATTGGGAGAATGTCATATGGTCAGATGAAACCAAAATAGAACTTTTTGGTAAAAACTCAACTTGTCATGTTTGGAGGAGAAAGAATGCTGAGTTGCATCCAAAGAACACCATACCTACTGTGAAGCATGGGGGTGGAAACATCATGCTTTGGGGCTGTTTTTCTGCAAAGAGACCAGGACGACTGATCCGTGTAAACGAAAGAATGAATGGGGCCATGTATCGTGAGATTTTGAGTGAAAACCTCCTTCCATCAGCAAGGGCATTGAAGATGAAACATGGCTGGGTCTTTCAGCATGACAATGATCCAAAACACACCGCCCGGGCAACGAAGGAGTGGCTTCATAAGAAGCATTTCAAGGTCCTGGAGTGGCCTAGCCAGTCTCCAGATCTCAACCCCATAGAAAATCTTTGGAGGGAGTTGAAAATCCGTGTTGCCCAGCGACAGCCCCAAAACATTACTGCTCTAGAGGAGATCTGCATGGAGGAATGGGCCAAAATACCAGCAACAGTGTGTGAAAACCTTGTGAAGACTTACAGAAAACATTTGACCTCTGTCATTGCCAACAAAAGGTGTATCTCTCTCTCTCTCTCTCTCTCTCTCATATCGATCTCGTCTGAAAGAGGAAAAGGAAACTGCAGGCTGGAAAAAAAGGAAACTGAGGAATTTAGAGCACATACGACACTTTGGCTGTGAGCCATACTTGTCCTGTCTGTCTGTGTCTCTGTCTGTCCCCCTCTCTGACTGTAAACTCTCATCCCGTCTGATCTGTCTAACCTTTCCGCGAGCTGCCGGGAGAGCCGCCACTGTCAGCCGTGATGCTGCGGTCCTGATGCTGTGACATGAAGGCTCCTCGAAGGCTCATTGTGATCACACTCACCTGTGTGTGTGAGACGCAGAGACGAGAAACAGTGAGATCAGATCTGCTGCGGTGGTCTGTGGTGTTTTCACAGCTAAACACACATTTTCATGCACACGCCAAATATTGGCGGTAATACATCCAGCTGTTAATCTACTGCAGCTCTAAATAAAATGAAATGGAATAAAATAAAATGAAATAATAAATTCAAAAAATAAAATAAAAATGTTTTTAATAATTTAAATAGTTACAGTGGGGCAAAAAAGTATTTAGTCAGCCACCAATTGATCAAAAAATAAAATAAAAATGTTTTTAATAATTTAAATAGTTGCATAAAAATTTTTTATTGAAATAACTTATTTTAATCATTTGAATAAATAATATATTTAATTAATTTAATGGAAGAAAACGAAAAATAAAACTGTTTGCCAAAGAAAACTAAAATAAACACATAAAAATAAAAACAAACAAATAATATTTTAATGAATAAATAAATTAACAAATATTTTTAAAATGTTAAATAGATAAATGCTAATTTTAATAAATAAATAAAATGCAAAAAAAAAACATGAGTGTGTATTTATGCACTACATTTTGCATTTGTGAATTGTAGAGCTGCACAATTAATTATATTTTAATCTTGATAATTTCATCTCTCAATTAACATAGCAATAAATAAATAAATACTGAAATAAGCACATCAAATAAAGAAATAATATAATAAAAACAATTCATTTTATTGTTTTCAATGAAACTGAAATAAATACATGATACATGAAAACCAAATGAAAGAAATAAAAGTAAAAATAATAAACAAATACATAAAAAATAATATAAAAAATTATAACAAAACAAAAATTTATTTTAATAAATGATTAATTTAATGGATAAATTAATAAATTAATGAAATTGTCCTGTTTGCCAAAGAGAACTGAAATAAATACATTAAAATAAACAAAAGAAATAAATAAAAGAAATGAATTATAATGAAATAAAACTGAATTTATTTTTTTAATTGAAATAACTTATTTTAATAATTTGAATAAATAATATATTTAATTAATTTAATGGAAGAAAACGAAAAATAAAACTGTTTGCCAAAGAAAACTAAAATAAACACATAAAAATAAAAACAAACAAATAATATTTGAATGAATAAATAAAATAACAAATATTTTTAAAATGTTAAATAGATAAATGCTAATTTTAATAATTTTAATAAATAAATAAAATGCAAAAAAAAACATGAGTGTGTATTTATGCACTACATTTTGCATTTGTGAATTGTAGAGCTGCACAATTAATTATATTTTAATCTTGATAACAATTTCTTTTCTCAATTAATTAACATAGCAATAAATAAATAAATACTGAAATAAGCACATCAAATAAAGAAATAATATAATAAAAACAATTAATTTTATTGTTTTCAATGAAACTGAAATAAATACATGATACATGAAAACCAAATGAAAGAAATAAAAGTAAAAATAATAAACAAATACATAAAAAATTATATAAAAAATTATAACAAAACAAAAATTTATTTTAATAAATGATTAATTTAATGGATAAATTAATAAATTAATGAAATTGTCCTGTTTGCCAAAGAGAACTGAAATAAATACATTAAAATAAACAAAAGAAATAAATAAAAGAAATGAATTATAATGAAATAAAACTGAATTTATTTTAATAGATAAATGAAAAAAAAAACAAATTTTACTGTTTGCCATAAAGTACTATACAGCACTGCGCTTCTGCATAGCCAAAACAGAATGCCTATATTTCCTAAAGCTCAGCTCCAAAAGTGAACAGCAAAGTTTCCTCGGCAGCAGGTGAGTGTGAGCGCGTGACAGGCCGCGGAGCCGCCGGTTTGCTCATCTGGAGCTAAAGAGTAGAAAGCAGTGCTCATGACATCAGCCAATCACAGCGTGGCGGGCCGAGGGGCGGCCGGTTTGCGCATCTGGAGCTAAAGAGTAGAAAGAAGTGCCCATGACATCAGCCAATCACAGCTAAACGTCCCCCTGAGGTCCCTGAGAGACAGACCCCCGCCCCGCCCTCTCCCAAACATGAACTTGTGCCCCCTGCCCCAGATTTGACCCCCGTCTCTCTCTCTCTCTCTCTCACACACACACACACACACACACACACACATGCATGCATGGCCTCTTCTCCTGTGCCGCCCCACTGAAGTGAGAAAATACATAAAAAATAATATAAAAAATTATAACAAAACAAAAATTTATTTTAATAAATGATTAATTTAATGGATAAATTAATAAATTAATGAAATTGTCCTGTTTGCCAAAGAGAACTGAAATAAATACATTAAAATAAACAAAAGAAATAAATAAAAGAAATGAATTATAATGAAATAAAACTGAATTTATTTTAATAGATAAATGAAAAAAAAAACAAATTTTACTGTTTGCCATAAAGTACTATACAGCACTGCGCTTCTGCATAGCCAAAACAGAATGCCTATATTTCCTAAAGCTCAGCTCCAAAAGTGAACAGCAAAGTTTCCTCGGCAGCAGGTGAGTGTGAGCGCGTGACAGGCCGCGGAGCCGCCGGTTTGCTCATCTGGAGCTAAAGAGTAGAAAGCAGTGCCCATGACATCAGCCAATCACAGCTAAACGTCCCCCTGAGGTCCCTGAGAGACAGACCCCCGCCCCGCCCTCTCCCAAACATGAACTTGTTCCCCCTGCCCCAGTTTTTTCATGCAATTCTGAAACAAAAAACAGAAGTGCAAGATGTAAACTCAGAATTCTGAGAGGAAAAATGTCAGAATTTAATTTTAAGTTTATATCTCACAATTCTGTCTTTTCTTCTCAGAATTGCAAGTTTACATCACATAATTCTAACTTTATATCTTTCTATCTCACAATTCAGAGAGAGAAAAAAACTGAATTGCAAGATGTAAACTTGCAGGATATAAATTCCCAATTTTGATAAGAAGAGAATTGTGAGATAACATTTTTTAATCCCTTCATGAAAACAGGCTTCTCTGACTCATTTACTATATCAGCATTTACTATATCTGTCAATCAACTCTTTTATGGGGGAAAATCTGATGTGATCATCAGAGAAAGAATATTGTTCTTAGCAAAAATCACAAGAATACTGACTGTAAATAATGTGGTGCAATGATTTATATTTTTACACTTAAAAATAAAGATACTTTTTTGGCACTGATGGTTCCATGAAGAACCTTTAACATCCATGGAATCTTTCCATTCCACAAAAGGTTCTTTAGATTATAAAATGTACTTCACACTAAGAAAAGAATGCTTCTCTTTAAAAAGTGTTCACGAAAGGCTCTTTAGGGACCCTAATAAAGTTCTTCTATGGCATCTCTGGAAAAAAAAATTTAAATAAAAAAATAAAAAAATTATATATA
>NW_015506002.1:261601-270579 GCF_001515645.1 Sinocyclocheilus grahami
AAATATAAATATAAAAAAAAATATATAGGAGCCTTTTTTTTGTTTTGTTTTTTACTTTTTTTCCCTCTTACTTGTCATTTCTGCATTTAAACACTAACATTCAATATTAAAACATCCTGAATGTACAAGGATTGAAAAAACGTGTTTTGAAAGAGAAATATCTTGAACTGGACATATTTGTCCAATTACAATGTGTAATTTATGACAAACAAATTATATGAATAAATGATATTTACTCATATAACAAGTAAAAGTAATTTGTAAAAGTCTAGTGACAGGTCTGAAATAATCGCTGCCAAGAGGCAGCAGAAAAACAACTTTTGGAGCTCGGCAGTAATGGTTTAAAAAGCAACCATTGTGGACAAAACCTGTAGAAAACCTGAATATTGAGGGATTCATCTTCCCTATGGTGGTTTGTCAGCGTTTATGGACATTCAATTTCAGATACTTTGAGTCTGAAGTGGGAATAAAGAGGCTTTATCTCAACATTAAACATAAAATGCATCATTCCTCAAATGCTTGCAACTACGCAAGTTTGATTCTCAGGAAATGCATGAACTGCTCAAAGTAAAATGCAATGAAAGCCACTTTGCATTAAAGCAAAAGCCAAATGCGTGAATCTAAAAACGTTAAAAATGAACTGAAATGCTGTCATTTCCTCAGAATGACCCAGTTACTAAAATACCGCCGATAATTATGCATCAAGATGAATTCATGCACAGATTGCAAAGATCGTCTTCAAAAACTGAAAAGCTTGAGATGTCACAGACGTAGTTGCACGTTCTGGAAGTCAGCGTGAGTTTTGTGCAGCGGAGGCTTGATTTCTCAATAGAAAGTTAATTAATAAGACTTACAAGGCTGTCTAAACATGTCTCCGGCTCTCTCGTGTTGAGTGCAGAACTCTGAAAGACGCAAACGCATGACACATATAGAGCGCCGCTCCATTTCTATGATGCATATATGCATACACAGACTTTCCCCTTTGAGAATTCATTACCATGCACACACACACACACACACACACACACACTCGTTACCCGGAATATCACACACGACATTTACAGGTGTTAAAAGATACATATTAAAAATACAGTGCGAAATTCCTCTGATGAGAGAGTGTCTTCCAACTCGCCTGCTCTGAACGACAGGGAGAGAGAGAGAGAATTCTCTGCGTGCGTCGTCTGGATTTTTGGCCGTGTTTGTTAAAGCGAGTCGAGTCTTAAGAGAAAGTGCTAAAATATACAGTGAGAGAAAGTGAGAGGAGTGATCCGGGGTGGGGGAGAGAGAGAGAGAGAGAGAGAACGAGACAGAAACACACAAACATGAGATCAGGCTGCTCAGGACCAGCTGATCGACGTCCAGAGAACGCTTGCACAACCTCTGCAAAACAAAACAACTCGAGCGCACGCCGGCTGCTGTGAGGGGCTTTAAATATAGACTGGAGGACAATATTTGCCTTCAGAAGCGAGTTAAATCTGATCCTTTTGGGTCTGATTAATGACAGAATATTTACTTTATTTTAGAAGTATTTTTCCAAATGTAAAAATTATCAAATGATTAAATGAAGTAAACATAAATAAATAAATATACTGTATGTAAACATGCAAAAATGAAGTAAATCGCGATTTTAATATAAAATATTTAATAAAAAACATAAAATAAAAAAAAATTATATTATATATTAGATTTCAAATATTATATATTATTAAATGTATTATAATTTGAGTCTTTAGTCATTGTAAATAGCATGGATGGATGGATGGATTCTATTATAGTCTGGGTCTTTAGTCAGTTTAAATAACTGTGTAAAATAAAAATAAATAAATAATTGTATTTATTGTTTTGGATCTGTAGTCAGTGTAAATAACTTAACATAAACAATTTAAGCCTATGAAAAAATAAATAACTAAATGTACAAATTAACTGAACTGCTCCACATTCATTTTAATTGATTTAATTATTTTTTTGGAAAAAATACAAATACAAATAAAAAAGTAAAATGTGCCAGATATAGCCAAATCAGCTCATTTTCATTAGTATTCCCTAGCTGTTTCCATTTTTAACTATGTCTGTTAACTATAATTTTTTTTATTTTAACTGATAATTTCCATTACGTTTCCTTAGACAAACTTATGGGCCAAACATCTTCACAGTATTTGCCACTGAGCTGTGTTTGTTCCCATACAGAACCGTCATTGCATGAGAAACGACCTCATCAATACTGACAGAACCAAAGAAATCAATTATTTCGCAATCCTCTTTAAAACCCCATCAAATCGCCATGTTCTCCTCCACCTCCTCAATCAGGCCTTCATTAATTTTCCTCCTCCAGTGTTTCTGCTCGGCCCGCTTCTCCTTCAGTGAACTAATGGAGCAGAAAAGCAAACAGAAAGCACAACAAACGCTGAATAGAAAGAGCCACCACCGAGCAGCTCTCAACACATTCAATGGCACTGTTCTCTGAGGATCCGCACCTCACTTTAACCTTCTCCATCCCTCTCTTGTGCTCGGCCCTCCCCCTCATGTTAACTACAGGGGCACAGAGGCTATGCTAATTAATGGCCCCGCTCTCGGGCCCCTGGACCAGTCCAAGATCCAGTGTAATGAACGGATTAAGTGGCTGTATTAAGACCTATTTAACCTCCAGCACTTGCTCTGATTCAATACGTATTAAAGAGCTCTTTAAAGCGAGTGGCGGTCTCAATTAAGACACATAAAGGCTAACATGCAGAAAGCGTTGTGGGGGGGTTTCGCATTTGCCCAAAACACACAGATAGAGAGAGAGAGAGAGAGAGAGAGAGAGAGAGAGAGAGCGAGAGCGAGAGAGAGATAGAGAGAGAGAGAGAGAGCGAGAGAGAGAGAGAGAGAGAGAGAGAGAGAGCGAGAGCGAGAGAGAGATAGAGAGAGAGAGAGAGAGCGAGAGAGAGAGAGAGAGAGAGAGAGAGAGAGCGAGAGCGAGAGAGAGATAGAGAGAGAGAGAGAGAGCGAGAGAGAGAGAGAGAGAGAGAGAGAGAGAGCGAGAGCGAGAGAGAGATAGAGAGAGAGAGAGAGAGCGAGAGAGAGAGAGAGAGAGAGAGAGAGAGAGCGAGAGCGAGAGAGAGATAGAGAGAGAGAGAGAGAGCGAGAGAGAGAGAGAGAGAGAGAGAGAGAGAGCGAGAGCGAGAGAGAGATAGAGAGAGAGAGAGAGAGCGAGAGAGAGAGAGAGAGAGAGAGAGAGAGAGCGAGAGCGAGAGAGAGATAGAGAGAGAGAGAGAGAGCGAGAGAGAGAGAGAGAGAGAGAGAGAGAGAGCGAGAGCGAGAGAGAGATAGAGAGAGAGAGAGAGAGAGATAGAGAGAGAGAGAGATAGAGAGAGAGAGATGTGGAGCAGTCTGCGGCGATGACATCAGTAAACAAGGGTCAGAAACAACCTGCATGTGTTTGCATGCGAATGCATGGCTGCATAATGATCTTCATGACTAACCTCATCCCTACTAGTCAAGTCAAGCCAGTCAGTCACTTTATTGCCATTGTACATAATGAGAATTTAGGAGAACGCTTTACAGTAAGGTCTCATTTGTTTACATGCATGCAACTAACATGAACTAACAATGAGCAATATTGCAGCATTTATTAACCTTTTTTCATGTTCATGTTAGTTCACCGATACAACTTTTAATCTTAAAAATGCATTGATAAATGTTGAAATTTTATTTACATTAACCTTTTAGATTTGTATACTTACGGTCATTGTACAAATACAACAAGGCTAGTTAAAACTACAATATATGTGCTACAGTAGAAGTCAGTACTAAAACTAGTACTAATGACAAAGACAATCTGAGATCTTTATATATAATTTGATCTCTGCTTGTTGTCATTGTGCAAATACAACAAGACCCGGTAAAACAACAAGATTAGCACTAATACGAATACTAGTTAGTTCTGATCCTACTACTAAAACTAGTACTAATGAGAAAGACCATCAAGTATATTTATAGATCATTTTATATTTAGTAAAGTCGCCATAGATGCTTATTGTGATTGTACTAACAAAGAAAGATTAGTTAAAACAACAAGACGTCTAAAGACTTGTTCTAAAACAACAACTTCTAATGCTAGCTCCTATACTAGTCAGTTCTAATACTAGCACTAATGAAAAAGGCAATCTCAGATCTTTATACATAATTTGATCTTTACTAGTAAAGACATATGGCTTATTGTCACTGTACAAATACAGACAAGACATAGACAAATACATACATTAGTGAACTTTACAGTAAGGTCTCATTTGTTTACATGCATGCAACGAACATGAACTAACAATGAGCAATATTGCAGCATTTATTAACCTTTTTTCATGTTCATGTTAGTTCACCGATACAACCTTTAATCTTAAAAATGCATTGATAAATGTTGAAATTTTATTTACATTAACCTTTTAGATTTGTATACTTACTGTCATTGTACAAATACAACAAGGCTAGTTAAAACTACAATATATGTGCTACAGTAGAAGTCAGTACTAAAACTAGTACTAATTAAAAAGGCAGTCTGTGATCTTCATCCATACACTAGTGCAAATGCATATTGTCATTGTACAAATAAGATTAGTTAATACTATGAAACATGAGAGTAGCTCTAATACAAGCTCCAGTAGTTAGTTTTACTACTAGTACAAAAGAAGCGATCTCAGGTCTTTATACATAATGTGATCTCAACTAGTCATCAGCAAACGAGTAAAGATTGTCATTGCACAAACACAACAAATTTAGTTAAAACAACAAGATTACTTCTAATACAAGTTCCAGTACTAATCAGTTCTGATACTAGCACTAAAACTAGTACAAATGACAAAGACAATCTGAGATCTTTATATATAATTTGATCTCTGCTTGTTGTCATTGTGCAAATACAACAAGACCCGGTAAAACAACAAGATTAGCACTAATACGAATACTAGTTAGTTCTGATACTACTACTAAAACTAGTACTAATGAGAAAGACCATCAAGTATATTTATAGATCATTTTATATTTAGTAAAGTCGCCATAGATGCTTATTGTGATTGTACTAACAAAGAAAGATTAGTTAAAACAACAAGACGTCTAAAGACTTGTTCTAAAACAACAACTTCTAATGCTAGCTCCTATACTAGTCAGTTCTAATACTAGCACTAATGAAAAAGGCAATCTCAGATCTTTATACATAATTTGATCTTTACTAGTAAAGACATATGGCTTATTGTCACTGTACAAATACAGACAAGACATAGACAAATACATACATTAGTGAGACAATACTAGTTAGTTCTAATACTAGTAATGATAAAGACAATCTAGGATCTTTATACACAATTTGATCTTCGCTTGTAAAGTCAGGACAGATGCTTATTGTCATTGTACAAATACAAGAAAACTAGTTAAAACAACAAGACATAAGCTCTAATACTAGTTAGTTCTAATACTAGTACCAGTGACAAAGACAATTTGGGATCTTATACACAAATTAATCTTTACTAGTCCAATCAAGACATAAGTATATTTTCATTGTACAACACAACAAGATTAGCTCTAATACAAGCTCCAATACTAGTCGATTCTTATACTAGTTCTAATTAAAAAGAAAAAAAAAGTTTGGTATCTACGTAATTTGTACTATATATACATAATTTGATATTCATTAGTCAAGTAATAAGCATATTGTCATTGTACAAACACAGCACAATTAGATATAACAACAAGATACAAGTTCTAATACTAGTTATCTCTAATACTAGTAATGACGAAGACAATCTATGATCTTGGTATGTACTGTAATTTGATCTTTACTAGTCAACTTAAGGCAGATGAATATTGTCATTGTACAAATATAACAAGATTAGTTAAACAATGAGATTAGTTCTAATATGAGCTCAAATACTAGTCAGCTGTAATACTAATACTAATGAGAAAGACAATCTAATATTTAAGATGCTTATTGTCATAGTACAGATACAACAAGATAAGTTAAAAGAACAAGATACAAGCTCCAATCCTAGTCAGTTCTCATGCTAGTACTAAAACTAGTTCTCATGCTAGTATTAATGACAAAGACAACCAGGGATCTTTAGTAGTCAATTCAAAATAGATGCATGTTGTCACTGTACAAATATAATAAGATTAGTTGAAACAATGAGTAGTTCTAATACAAGCTCCAATACTAGTAAGTTCTGATACTAGTTCTAAGAGCTACTGAAGCAACTCATTAAACGGGTAATAGTCACTGTGTTTGTGGTTAATTTCTTTAGTTGTGTTGTGACTGAAGTTGAAATACTCAAACAATGATCTTTCAATAAAGCTTTAAAATGACAGCGTTTCACAGACGTCCATATGCATGTTTTACACACACACACACACACACATAGTGAAATCTATTTTCTAAGTTGATCTCTCGAGATGCTGCAAAGCGCAAGGAAGGTGTCATGCCAGATCCCCTACCGAACAATACTTCCATTGTTCACTTCGGTAAAGCAAGCTGTCACTGAGGCACGCTTCCCTCTTGTCTCTTTCTGTCGCCCACCATTCGTTTGTTGGTGAGGCGATGTGGGCCCAATGTGGCCCCAGTGGGGGGCCAGAAACGTCGCGCGTGGCAGCGCCCTAAATTTAGACATCTCTGCAAAATTTTCTTGAACTCGGCGAGCAGGTCGTCGCGCACCGCGGTAACGGCCCTCACCAATTCACACGCAATTAATGATGACCACTGACCGGTAACGTCAGCGTTCGAGGACATTCTTCTGCACCGCTAAATGAGATTATATTAAGCGCTTATTATAATTATCTCTCTTTTCTCTGTTCGTTTAACAATAGGCCTGTTTCACACGTAGAGGAGAGGCCTGGAAAGTGTTAATGAGCCCGCGGATCTCAGGACGAGATTCTCATGCACACACACACACACACACACACACACACAAACGCTAATCCCTATCATTACGCGAAAACCTTTTCGTCTTTACCGAGAGACCTCAGAGAGAGTGGCACTGGCCACAAACACACTTAACCCGTATTTTCAGTGTTCAGAAAAACAAGCGGCATGTGTGAAGTAAACAGAGAAGTCACGTTAAAAACAAGCGCATCAGTCGGCGAAGAGTCACTACAGTCGTGACCGGGAAGCACTGCGATTGGTAAACACTCAAATAAGACACTGAATCTGTCACACTTCAGCCTTTGTGCATAAACTCTAGTCGCACAGTGAATGAAAGCGAGCATGTAGCCCGTTTATTGCTAATTGATTTCTCTGATGCCAAGATGAATTCTGACGCCTCGAGTCGCAAAAATACCTCCCCCATCAAAAGGTATTACCACACAGCAGAATCTAGATTAAAATCTTTGAATATATTAATTAATAAAAAACTTAAAGTAATATAATTTATTTAAATATATGTAATACCATATATGTATGTATATACAGTGGGGAAAAAAAAGTATTTAGTCAGCCACCAATTTTATTTAATTAATTAAAATTTTACCATTATTAGGATAATATTTTGAAGATTCCATGAAGATTCACTACAGTTGCACTTCCCCATGAACAGAAAGGGCCCTATCATACACCCAGCACAATGCGCGGCGCAAGTGCTTTTGCTAGTTTCAGCCCGACGCAGTTCTCAATTTCCCGTCCTGCGCCGCGTTGTTTAAATATGAAATGCATTTGCGCCCATGGGTGTGCTGGTCTAAAAAAAAGAGGAGTGTTCAGGTGCATTGTTGGTGCATTGCTATTTTGAGGAACTGAAAATAGACTGTGCCATTGACCAACAAAAACCTGGTCTAAAGTGTGGTACAACGTTTTTTCTTTGTTATTTAAAGAGCGCGTTAATTAGTAATATGCGCCTATAGGCGGGTGCACAACTCACGTACACTTTGCTTATTACACACACAGGGACGCGCAGCAGCACACAAACATTTTTAAAAATGAAAAATTTAATTCTGCCATGTAAATAGCGAACCCACCATGGCGCGAGCGTAACTGGCTTTTAAAGGGGATGGGAGATGAGACTCTGATTGGTTTATTGCACGTTACGGCCAAAAAACACCCATTACTCATTAAGAGAATAGGGACACCCCGTTTAGACCATGCGTGCCGATCGTTTTCCCGTCGTTAAACTAGCAAAAGTGAATTCGGACACGTCCTGAGTGCACCTGCGCCGTGCGCTCTAGACCATGCGCTTAGATCGTTAAAATAGGGCCCAAAGTGTCATATTGCAATTGGACAACACTCACATAAGACACTGAATCTCTCGTACTTCTAGTTGTACAGTGAATGAAAGTGAGCATGTAGCCCGTTTACACTAATCGATTTCTGTGATGCTGAGATGAATTCTGGCACCTCAAGTCGCAAAAATACCTCCCCCATCATAAAGCATTACCGCACAAAACCCTAAAAAACAGCTTTAAAGTCTCTGCAGCGGATGAGTTAATTAAGCTAACACTGAGACAGAGCTATGATTCCTGTCAGAAACCACCGAATGCGAACCTCCCCACTGGCCGAGTCTTAAACCGAACACCATGAGACCCATCAGACTCCATTAGGCTCTAGCACGCTAGCATTTTAGCGCTAGCCCCCAGGCCTGCGGGAGGGAGGGGCTTGTGCGGATGATTGTCAGCTGACAGTAGGGAAAGTGAGTTGCAGTAAGAGGCTCACGCTTGAGAAGAGGTTAACCGCAGATGGGAGGTGACATGGAGACACACGCCGCAAGATTTGCGTTCCTCTCTTCATTACACACTCCAGTGATACTGTCACTCATGCTAGCAATCACAAGAAGCAAGGACTGCAGGGAGGAGGCCGCATTCGGTACAGGACGCCGAACCACGTGCTGCTGTGGGGTGATCGAGTCAAGAGTACCACAGGTTTGTAGAGAAATTAAACTACAGATCAATGGGATAGAGATGGAAGGATTGATGGATGGGATGATAGAGATGGATGGGTGAATACTGAAGGATGGATGGATGGATGGATGAATGAT
>NW_015506002.1:270639-278567 GCF_001515645.1 Sinocyclocheilus grahami
ATATATATATATATATAAAATGATGTCATTATATTTTAATTACATTTTATTTAATTAATTAAAATTTTACCATTATTAGGATAATATTTTGAAGATTCCATGAAGATTCACTACAGTTGCACTTCCCCATGAACAGAAAGGGCCCTATCATACACCCAGCACAATGCGCGGCGCAAGTGCTTTTGCTAGTTTCAGCCCGACGCAGTTCTCAATTTCCCGTCCTGCGCCGCGTTGTTTAAATATGAAATGCATTTGCGCCCATGGGTGTGCTGGTCTAAAAAAAAGAGGAGTGTTCAGGTGCATTGTTGGTGCATTGCTATTTTGAGGAACTGAAAATAGACTGTGCCATTGACCAACAAAAACCTGGTCTAAAGTGTGGTACAACGTTTTTTCTTTGTTATTTAAAGAGCGCGTTAATTAGTAATATGCGCCTATAGGCGGGTGCACAACTCACGTACACTTTGCTTATTACACACACAGGGACGCGCAGCAGCACACAAACATTTTTAAAAATGAAAAATTTAATTCTGCCATGTAAATAGCGAACCCACCATGGCGCGAGCGTAACTGGCTTTTAAAGGGGATGGGAGATGAGACTCTGATTGGTTTATTGCACGTTACGGCCAAAAAACACCCATTACTCATTAAGAGAATAGGGACACCCCGTTTAGACCATGCGTGCCGATCGTTTTCCCGTCGTTAAACTAGCAAAAGTGAATTCGGACACGTCCTGAGTGCACCTGCGCCGTGCGCTCTAGACCATGCGCTTAGATCGTTAAAATAGGGCCCAAAGTGTCATATTGCAATTGGACAACACTCACATAAGACACTGAATCTCTCGTACTTCTAGTTGTACAGTGAATGAAAGTGAGCATGTAGCCCGTTTACACTAATCGATTTCTGTGATGCTGAGATGAATTCTGGCACCTCAAGTCGCAAAAATACCTCCCCCATCATAAAGCATTACCGCACAAAACCCTAAAAAACAGCTTTAAAGTCTCTGCAGCGGATGAGTTAATTAAGCTAACACTGAGACAGAGCTATGATTCCTGTCAGAATCCACCGAATGCGAACCTCCCCACTGGCCGAGTCTTAAACCGAACACCATGAGACCCATCAGACTCCATTAGGCTCTAGCACGCTAGCATTTTAGCGCTAGCCCCCAGGCCTGCGGGAGGGAGGGGCTTGTGCGGATGATTGTCAGCTGACAGTAGGGAAAGTGAGTTGCAGTAAGAGGCTCACGCTTGAGAAGAGGTTAACCGCAGATGGGAGGTGACATGGAGACACACGCCGCAAGATTTGCGTTCCTCTCTTCATTACACACTCCAGTGATACTGTCACTCATGCTAGCAATCACAAGAAGCAAGGACTGCAGGGAAGAGGCCGCGTTCGGTACGGGATGCCGAAGCACGTACTGGTGTGGGGTGATGCGCTCGCCGTCAGTGCATCGAGTCAAGAGTATTGCAGGTTTGCAGTGAAATTAAACAACAGATCAATGCCAGCACTCTATAAAGGTCCTGAGAAGAACAAACATCACAAAGGTTCTAATTTGTATTATTTATGTCGCAATGTTTAATGAAGATAGAATGGATGGATGGACGGACGGAAAGATAGATGGATGGATGGATGGATGGATGAATGAATGATTGAACGATAGATGGATGGATGGAACTATAGATAGATGGATGAATAGATGAATGATGGAACGATAGATGGATGGATGAATGGATGGATGCTTAATGGAATGATAGATAGATGTTTGAATAATGGATGGATGGATGAATGATGGAAAGATAGATAGATGGCTGGACGGAACAATAGATAGATGGATGGATAGATGAATGACAGAACAATAGATGGATGGATGGATGAATGACGGAACGATGGATGGATGAATGACAGAATGATGGCTGGATGGATGGATGAATGATGGAACGATGGATGGATGGATGATGGATGCATAACTGAATGATAGATAGATTGATGAACTGATGGATGTTTGAACAATGGATGGATGGATGATGTGACGTTGGATGGATGGATGGATGGATGGAACGATAGACAGATGGATGGATAGATGAATGACGGAACGATAGATGGATGGACGAATGGATGCATAATTGAATGATAGATAGATAATAATAATAATAATAATTCCTTACATTTATATAGCGCTTTTCTGGGCACTCAAATCGCTTTACATAGAAGGGGGGAATCTCCTCATCCACTGGTGCAGCATCCACCTGGATGATGCGATGGCATATTGCGCCAGAACGCCCACCACACACCAGCTTATTGGTGGAGAGGAGATAGAGTGATGAAGCCAATCAGTAGATATGGGGATGGTTAGGAGGCCATGATGGTCAAAGGCCAATGGGCAAATTTGGCCAGGATGCCGGGGTTACACCCCTACTCTTTTTCGAAGGACATCCTGGTATTTTTAATGTCCACAGAGTGTCAGGACCTCGGTTTAACGTCTCATCCGAAAGACGGTGCTTTTTGTCAGTATAGTGTCCCCATCACTACACTGGGGCGTTAGGACCCACACAGACCACAGGGTGAGCACCCCCTGCTGGTCTCACTAACACCTCTTCCAGCAGCAACTTAGTTTTCCCAGGAGGTCTCCCATCCAGGTACTGACCAGCTCAACCCTGCTTAGCTTCAGTGGGCAACCGGTCTTGGGCTACAGGGTGATATGGCTGCTGTAGATGGATGGATGGATGAACGGACGGACGGAAAGATAGACAGATGGATGTTTGAACGATGGATGTATAGATAGATGGATGAATGATGGGACGATGAGAATAAATGGATGTATAAATGGATGGATGGATGGATGAATGAATGGATCTAACAGAAAGACAGTCAACCTAGAGTGATTACACAAATGAATCACTAAATCAAAGTTTTGAATCGATTCATTTATATGAACCGTGTGAACTGATTCACTGAAAAATTAATCAACCTTACCAAACCTAACAGCATTGTTTCTCCTGAAGTTGAAAAGAAACACTATTAAAATATAAATATCTGTCTCAACATTTCCATACACACGAGACACATTATCAAGAATAATCAACTGAGTCTAATCAAACGATATCTAAAAAGTGCATAAATCTTACTTATAATCTTGTTTAATTTTATATCACCAGGAACATCATTGTGAATATCAGACATATTGATTTTTCCTCTTGTTTAAGTTAATAGAGATGTTTCATGAAAATATGTTTTGAAAGTCATGAAAACAAATGAGCCAAATTCAAAAATTCTACATTTACAGTGAATAAATTCTAAAGCGGACTCAAACCCTGTGACATCACAATGGTCATTATGGAGGTTGATGATGACACAAAGATCAAATCGATTCAGCACAATTTTTTATTTTCAGTAAAATAACTCGCACTGCGCTGCTAAATGAACATGGAGACGTGTTGTGAGAAAAGCAGTCAAGAGGTGACCACAAACCCTTCAGCAGACACCAACACCATGACACCTCCAGCAGCGAGAGGAATCCCCCAGCATGCACCTCACATATATCATCACAGCTCTCCTCCTCCTCTCCTGTACTCAGCTCTCAGATGAGCTGTCATTAGGATGCCAGCCTCATCTAGGTGTTAAACCACACAACTTTCCCTCGGTCTCTATCTGTCAGTCATTTTAACTATAAATATGTGTCTGAACGGCAGAGCGAAGATCAGTATGGACAGATGTCAGCAGGACCGGTGGGTTATGCAGAAGCAGAGAGCTGCGTTGAACTGGAAATGACTGGTGACTGAAACATACATATGAAACATACACATTTATGGTGTTGCATATACAACGTGAAACTTTTCTGCCTGAATACTATAAAAGCTCATCCTGGTATTTTTAATGTCCACAGAGTGTCAGGACCTCGGTTTAACATCTCATCCGAAAGACGGTGCTTTTTGTCAGTATAGTGTCCCCATCACTACACTGGGGCGTTAGGACCCACACAGACCACAGGGTGAGCACCCCCTGCTGGTCTCACTAACACCTCTTCCAGCAGCAACTTAGTTTTCCCAGGAGGTCTCCCATCCAGGTACTGACCAGCTCAACCCTGCTTAGCTTCAGTGGGCAACCGGTCTTGGGCTACAGGGTGATATGGCTGCTGTAGATGGATGGATGGATGAACGGACGGACGGAAAGATAGACAGATGGATGTTTGAACGATGGATGTATAGATAGATGGATGAATGATGGGACGATGAGAATAAATGGATGTATAAATGGATGGATGGATGGATGAATGAATGGATCTAACAGAAAGACAGTCAACCTAGAGTGATTACACAAATGAATCACTAAATCAAAGTTTTGAATCGATTCATTTATATGAACCGTGTGAACTGATTCACTGAAAAATTAATCAACCTTACCAAACCTAACAGCATTGTTTCTCCTGAAGTTGAAAAGAAACACTATTAAAATATAAATATCTGTCTCAACATTTCCATACACACGAGACACATTATCAAGAATAATCAACTGAGTCTAATCAAACGATATCTAAAAAGTGCATAAATCTTACTTATAATCTTGTTTAATTTTATATCACCAGGAACATCATTGTGAATATCAGACATATTGATTTTTCCTCTTGTTTAAGTTAATAGAGATGTTTCATGAAAATATGTTTTGAAAGTCATGAAAACAAATGAGCCAAATTCAAAAATTCTACATTTACAGTGAATAAATTCTAAAGCGGACTCAAACCCTGTGACATCACAATGGTCATTATGGAGGTTGATGATGACACAAAGATCAAATCGATTCAGCACAATTTTTTATTTTCAGTAAAATAACTCGCACTGCGCTGCTAAATGAACATGGAGACGTGTTGTGAGAAAAGCAGTCAAGAGGTGACCACAAACCCTTCAGCAGACACCAACACCATGACACCTCCAGCAGCGAGAGGAATCCCCCAGCATGCACCTCACATATATCATCACAGCTCTCCTCCTCCTCTCCTGTGCTCAGCTCTCAGATGAGCTGTCATTAGGATGCCAGCCTCATCTAGGTGTTAAACCACACAACTTTCCCTCGGTCTCTATCTGTCAGTCATTTTAACTATAAATATGTGTCTGAACGGCAGAGCGAAGATCAGTATGGACAGATGTCAGCAGGACCGGTGGGTTATGCAGAAGCAGAGAGCTGCGTTGAACTGGAAATGACTGGTGACTGAAACATACATATGAAACATACACATTTATGGTGTTGCATATACAACGTGAAACTTTTCTGCCTGAATACTATAAAAGCTAATGAATAAATTGATGAAAGGTGTTTAATTATATTTTGGGTATAAAACTTTTCTCCTGTCATATTAGTTTTATATAAAACACCACTAAGTATGCATGTGTGTGTGTGTGTATGTGTATGTGTGTGTGTGTGTGTGTGTGTGTGTGTATGTGTGTGTGTGTGTGTGTGTGTGTGAAACAGCAGACAGATCAGGAGGTGATAATGAGCTCTAGTCATGAGTGAGTGAGTGAGTGCTGTCACTCATTCTGTCCGTCACCAGCTCTGAACGGCCAAATGGGAAAGATCAAGCGCCTGGCGTGAGCAGACGGGCACCCAGACCGCGCTGATGTCACATCCTGTGGCCCCCGGCCCTGTCATATGACTCAATGCCCCCTACTGTGGGCCTGAGGTGTCCCACGCCCGGGACACGCACACACGCCGTACTCGCACAAACACAGAGCAGCACAAATGTGCACAAACACAGGCCATTATGATGCACAGAGATGCACTGAAACTCTGTGTGCACGCAAACACTACAGCTCTGAGGCAATTCAGCCACTTTACCATGGTAAAAAACCCTGGGTATACATGCATGGACTGCTCTAACAGTACAAACGCACATGCAAACTCTTAATAATCTAATTTATATTGTGAGGAAGCAAGCTGTAGGTAAAATAAAATGCAAAAATATTCACAAATTTTTTTTTTTAAATAATAAATAAAATAATGCTGCTAAATTATATGAGAATGCAAGCTTTAGGCAACAATAAATGTGAAAATGTTCACATTTAAAATGCAAAATAAAATTCTGGTATTTTATAAAGCCACTTTACTATGGTAAAAATCACTGTGTACTCATGCATGAACTGGTCTAACAGCACCAATACACGTGAAAACTCTTATTTTGAGGATTTGCTAAATTATGTGAAGAATCAAGCTGTAGTAAAATTAAATTAAATTAAATTAAATTAAATTAAATTAAATTAAATTAAATTAAATTTAATTAAATTAAATTAAAATAAAATAAAATAAAATAAAATAAAATAAAATAAAATAAAATAAAATAAAATAAAATAAAATAAAATAAAATAAAATAAAATAAAATAAAATAAAATAAAATAAAATAAAATAAAATAAAATAAAATAAAATAAAATCGAGCTGTAGTTAAAACCTGGATAATCAGTCTTTACCTTCTCCATTCTTGTCTACAGCTCCAAATAAACTCATCAAACAGCAGATCTGTCCTGCGTCCAGCCGTCCACACTGATGTAGAGATTTTAAAGACTCATCTGAAAAACTGAAAAATAATGATGCCAGCTGCATTTTAGGCTTCATTGATTGAAGTCGGAGCACAAATAAACAGTCCTTCTCTAAAGCAATCATGCACTACAGTACTGGAGTATAATATGAAATCTCTGAACGTGTTAATTATTAGATGGCTCTCTTGATTCTGATTGGTTATAATGGTATAATTCAAATAAAGTTTAAAGTTATTAAATATTTCATAAAAATATACAATTTAAAATTAAACGAAAGATAAAAGAATAAATAAAAGTTATATAAATAAATGAACAAATGCATAAATAAAATTATAAATCAAACAAAAATAAAACAGTTCATGTTAAATAAATGAAAAAATAAATAAATTAAATAAATAAATAAATGAATGCATTAATACATACAACTTACACGCAAATCGAATATAAAAAATATAAAAATTAATAAAACAATTTTTTTTATTTCATATGCAAAAAAGAAAAATAAATAAAAATCAAAAAGTCAATGAAAAAAGTATATGAATAAATAAAAAAATGTAATTAAATTAAAAAAATAACTTGTCCTGCATCTCTATAAACATGTTACTATCGTTTTAAAATCATTACACTCAGATTCAATCCAGTATCCATTTCTTTATGCACTATTGTTTTCCTGCAGCTCAAACATTAGTTCATTTTGCTCAAGATCGAGGGTTAGTATCAAGCTGATAAATGCACCGCAAGTTGACCGCATCAGCCAAATCCATAAGTTTGGTAAAACAGGTTATCATAAACATGAGACGACATGTTTTAGAAACTTTCAGCATTGCAACCACTTCACGAATACAACGGAAAACCATTCTCTCAGTGTTTGGTAGGTAAAGTCAAATGCACGCGATTCTGTAATTCTGCAATACAAGGAAGCGGTGCTCATTATGGACTCTGGAGATGTGTCTATTCATTAGTTTCAAAAGGGTGTCATGCACATGAATTATGCTAACAGGATCTAATTAGCAGATGCAAATGAGGTTAGTCAAAATCGTGGAGAAAAAACAGAAGAAAAGCTCCATGGGATAGTTGGAGCGCCACGGCTCACGACCGCCCCCACGCTGGGCACCAAATGTGATGGTTCACCCCTGCTGCTCTCCTGTACCGGAGACGGGACCGAACCATAAACCTGGGCCGAGGGGGGCGAAGGGTTCTGGAGGAGAACGCCATGTTTGGCGGGAGCCGATGGAACTCCGGAATCCGGATGCGAGAAGAACTCGCCCACCGGCGCCTGCCATTATGACATCAGCGGGCGCGGGGCCAGGCTGCTGGCACAACCGCCGTGAGCTGCTTGCCTTCTGGCCTGCCCAGGATGGGTGCGTGCTGACGGGTCAAAGCCCGCTCGGGCCACAGGCGAAGGTGCA
>NW_015506002.1:278815-284253 GCF_001515645.1 Sinocyclocheilus grahami
AATAAAATAAAATAAAATAAAATAAAATAAAAAATAAAATAAAATTCGTTAAATATTCAGGTAACAGCAGTGAGAAGTTATGAAAATGCAAAAATGCATCACAAAAATAAAAGTGAAAATATGCACATAGGACAATAAAATACAAAATAAAACCATAATAAAAAAAGAAAACAATCAAACAATAAAAATAAAAAATAAAAACAAACACACAGCTCCACTGTTAAGGAATGGAGAGAAGCACAATCAGGTCATAATATAAAATAAACAAATAAATAAAATCAGGTTATAAAATACGTTAAATATTCAGGTAACAGCAGTGAGAAGTTATTATAATGTAAAAATGCATCACAAAAATAAAAGTTAAATTATTCACATATAGGATAATAGTAATAATAATAATAATAATAAAAACTGTGACTGGCCATCCATCTAGAGTACGACAAGCTGTTTATAGAATAAATAAATAAATACATAAATAAATACTGTGACTGACTTCAACACAATCAGGTCATAAAATACATCAAATATTTAATAAAGTTTTTTAAAGCAGGACACAATTTCACTAAAGTTTGCTTCTGACGGCACTGATAAGTTATGAGAACACAAAAATATTTAATATAAATGAAATATAATACAACATATAATATAAATATATATAATATGATGCCGTGTAATTTGAATTTCCTCTGTGACCTCTGTTGAACCTTCTAAAGCCACACAGGTTGATGAGAACAAGGACTAGCTCTAGATATGACCCATCTTTAGGCTATTACTGTGCAGGCCAGTCATAACGGACAAGAGGAGAATGAGTAAAAATACATCAAATGAATATTTCCTGGCAGTGTCTTCTTCCATTAATCCATCCATTTCCAAACTAGAACATCTTTTTTTGCACCCTTAACCTTCCTGTCTCTTTATTTCTTTAATAATGTATCATTTTTGCATAAAAAAACTAAAACAAAATGCATTTACTAGTCAGTGCTATTTTAGTATAACTGAGATACTATTAGTTTTTATTTTAATATTTTCTGTTTAAATTTTATTTACATTTTTAGTAATTCTGTTGTGTGTGTTTTTTCCCCCTTCATGTGTCTATATACATTTTTATTTCAGCTTTAGTTATTTTAGAATGAAACAGAAATGAGAAAGGTTGTGTGGGCAAGTAGCTGAAATAAAATAATTTTTGCACCCTTAACCTTCCTGTCTCTTTATTTCTTTAATAATGTATCATTTTTGCATAAAAAAACTAAAACAAAATGCATTTACTAGTCAGTGCTATTTTAGTATAACTGAGATACTATTAGTTTTTATTTTAATATTTTCTGTTTAAATTTTATTTACATTTTTAGTAATTCTGTTGTGTGTTTTTTTTCCCCTTCATGCGTCTATATACATTTTTATTTCAGCTTTAGTTATTTTAGAATGAAACAGAAATGAGAAAGGTTGTGTGGGCAAGTAGCTGAAATAAAATACGTTTATTAATGTTTTATTTTATTTCAAGTAACAACTTTTTTTTTTCTAGTTTGTTTTAGTTATCTATAAAAACCCTGTTACTAGAAGCTCATATTTCACATTCTGTGCAAGTAGAATTATTCAAACTATCCATTTAACTATCCAAACATGAAACGAAACATTCTTCATTTTTACTTGATCAAACTCCACCCACACACCTGCTGTTTGAAACCTCAAAACATCATAAACAGCCCACGAAGATGCATTTTAACGTGTGTTTTCTGTTAACCGCTGTGGATGCTTTATAGAGTGTTGCTATGCGGTTGCTGGGATGTTCTGAGTGATTGTTAAATGGTTTCTTACCGGTCCGGGCCATAAGAGTCCTGCACCCTGATAGTCTGGTCTGTAAATATGGCTCAGGTCCATGACTTCAGGGCATCACGTGACAGTAGATCAGAAGAAAGCAGCAAGTGTGGATGAGTCACAGTGCTGAGCCGCAGGTGGGTTGAAAGTTCTGGTCACCCACACACCTCTAGGTCACTTGACTTAACCAGAACTCACCACTACAGGTGAACCAACCTGCACACAAAGGTCAACCAACCACGGGCGCTCACCCCTCACTGTACCTGCTGAACGACACACACACACACACACACACACACACACGTTTACTGTGCATGGATTTGTAATGTTTTTATACAGACATACAACTAATTATAAACAACATAACTTAGCATTTTTACAATTTGAAAAATACTCCATTTACTTTATACTTAATTATAACTTTTTTATACTGTATTTACGAACGAGTACGGCCCAGAAAGGAGGGTTTGGGCCGTTTTGTCAGGTGTAGCTCAACTCTAATAAAATACAGTTGAGTAGGTACACAGAGACCGAAACATACACAACATGTTTTTGCAGTATTGCAGTATACAAATTATATTTATTACACATAATTATATTTAAATAAAATAAAAAATATTAATAAAGCATGCTAAAAAGCACTTTAAAAAGTTACAAGGAGGATTAAACATCATTTAAAAGAACACAAAAAAATTCCACCTATTTAAATTTAAACTTAAAAACTTAAAGTTCAGTTGCTGCCTTAAAATTTTTAAGTATGATCAGCTTGGTTGTACAAGTCATTTCAACTTAAACTGACTTCAAGCTGAATTTCATATATTACTTTTTTTTTAAGTTGATGTACTGTAAAAAGGTAAGTTGGCATGACTTACTGATCATATTTTTTATAGTGAAAAGGAAATAAAATACATTCAAAATTGAAAATACATATATAAAATGAACATCATGTCACATGTGAAAACTTAAAAACATTTGAAAAATGCAATGCAGGTTTTTCAGAATTTATTGCTACGTTTTCCTCCTATTTTTAATGGTTTAAAGTGAACATCTGACAGGCACAACATTCATTTATCAGACAGATTGTCAAATGTTTACACTTAGTTATCTAC
Organism: Sinocyclocheilus grahami; assembly: GCF_001515645.1. Lineage (NCBI taxonomy): Eukaryota > Metazoa > Chordata > Actinopteri > Cypriniformes > Cyprinidae > Sinocyclocheilus > Sinocyclocheilus grahami. The sequence goes on from NW_015506002.1 coordinate 281,740, forward strand.
ACACCTCAGTATTTCCTCTGCTGGTGAGTCAAAATTCTGAAGCGTCTTGCCTTCGAAAGAGGACCTGTGAATAAAAACTACACACATTGCAAAATTGGTATGCGTCTTATATTTGAGTAAAACTTGATCAAAACATCTTTAAAACAAGATAAATTCATCCGAGAAGCAAAATTTGCTTAAAAAGACAAAAAATATGCATATATACACAATACACTATCAGAAAAAAAACATGATATGCATTTTGCTTATCAGTTCAACGGATCCCATTTTATGTTTACCAGAAAACAAGAGCAAAAAAAAACTGAAAAGGACAAGGATTTGTACAGCTCAACTCATATAATTAATTCTAAAACTGCAAGAGTAACATCACAAGTCTCATTTGCAGCAGTTATGGGTAAATATGGATCATTTGCATGCAGCACGAGACACCTGTAAACATGCACATGCACTGCATGTGCTATTGTGTAAATGTGCATCAGATGCGAGCATGAAGAGACAGAGTGAAAATGAAAGCACAGATTTGTGGTGTTCAATGCAGCCCACCACAAATGTTGCGCTCTCCCTCTCTCTGTCTGTCTTTCTTTCTCTTTCCCTCTTTTGTTGCCCGGTAGTCTCAACACCTCCCACTCTCAGGTTTAGAGGCTGGGTGACCTCATGTAGGACTCCCCCCCGCGTGGGCGGAGGGCTCGAGGTGTGATTTTTCTGAGCTGATTGATGCTTCTGCACTTGACTCGAGCTCAGGACCGATTCTTATTCATCGTGCACGCATCAGGACTGACGTGACGTGTCGAGCTGCGCCAGGAGGGCCCGTCTCAGACGGTAGCCAGCAATATTACAAAGGCTTTTCTCAAGTACTAAAAACACCCACAGATATTCTGCAACTTAGACTCAGTACAAAGCCTCTTCTAATCAAAAAACATCTTTTGTATTAAGTTTAATATGCTCAAATTTGCAGAACAGAAACCTGAACACTAGTTCAAAATTCTTGCTTCATTTTGTTAACATATTAAAATCAAAAGTTTTTATAGAGGCGATTTTGGATATCCCTCTTTATCATATCATAAATCAGAAAATACTGTCAACAGCAATTAAAAACATGTTTTCAGGAATAAAATGTTGTATAAACTGTATCAGCTGAATGATATATTAACAAACTCCTCAGTAAAAACCTTCTGAATCTAGATAGGAATAAAACTGTAAATTTTGGCGCTTGTTAGGAATGCACCGATTCGGTATCGGGCCCGATACTGTGCTCCTGTACTCAAACTCGTATAAATCCCCCGATACCAAAAGCCGATACCCACACAGCTATGATATATTAACAAACTCCTCAGTAAAAACCTTCTGAATCTAGATAGGAATAAAACTGTAAATTTTGGCGCTTGTTAGGAATGCACCGATTCGGTATCGGGCCCGATACTGTGCTCCTGTACTCAAACTCGTATAAATGCCCCGATACCAAAAGCCGATACCCACACAGCTTGTGAACAGAGCTGTGTCCAGCAAAAGAAACACTGAAAACAGAACAACAGAGAGTAGAATGGAGTTGTTAGAGATTAAGGATGTGTATGAAGTACATGCAAGTAATTAATATAAATGTTAAACATTCAATATTCACTCCTGTATAGCGGATGTGCGCGAGCTGATAAGCAGAGAGCACTGAGTGGATTGAGCGCACGGCTCGTCCAGTGAATATCATCACTGGAAAGTTTGTAGTTCGGTCGGATATATCAAAAGCAAGTAAGTAAAACAATGCATAAGTTACTAAAGTTATTTGACGGTAAGGAGAGAGAGAGAGTCCGAGAGCGCACACTTCATATATACGGATATAAGTGTCTCTCTCATTCTGCACCAATACAAACGTGTGCGCGCTGCGTATGTTTAGCTTGCTTTAAGGCCAAAGTATACTTAGGTTTTTACTTGTACGTGAGGGTCCGTGTACACTGCGCGTGACGCAAATTAAATCACCAAAATAGTACGCGTGCACTCGTATAATGTATAATGAGTGGTTCCCTGCATTATTTTAGGAAAACGTTTTGTGATTACAATATTGAGCTGCTGCAATGGAGCAGTTCTAATGCGCCATTAAAATGAACAGTGAAGGTAACAAAAGCTTATACAATACATTTTAACAGGTATAATTAAGTGTGGAAATAATTGAAGGTAATATCTGTTCGCTAAATGAAGCCAACTAACATTATTCATATTTTGTTTAAATAGCAAATGCCCTTGCGCCCATTTGTGCGCCCATGGGGGTGCTGGTCTAAAAAAAAAAAAAGAAAAGAGGAGTGTTCAAGCGCATTGTTGGCGCATTGCTATTTTGAGGAACTGAAAATAGACTGTGCCATTGACCAACAAAAACCTGGTCTAAAGTGTGGCGCAATGTTTTTTCTTTGTTATTTAAAGAGCGCGTCAATTAGTAATATGCGCCTATAGGCGGGTCCACAACTCACGTACACTTTGCTTATTACACACACAGGGACGCGCAGCAGCACACAAACATTTTTTAAAATG
>NW_015506002.1:284682-285449 GCF_001515645.1 Sinocyclocheilus grahami
GGGATGGGAGATGAGACTCTGATTGGTTTATTGCACGTTACACCCAAAAAACACCCATTAAGCGAATAGGGACAACCCGTTTAGACCATGTGCGCCAACTGTTTTTCCGTCATTAAACTAGCAAAAGTGGATTCGGACACGCCCTGAGTGCACCTGCGCTGTGTGCTTTAGACCATGCGCTTAGATCGTTAAAATAGGGCCCAAGTGTTTGTAAGTGCTGCTAAAATGGAGAAACAAACTCATTTTGAGAAAATGAAGATTAACAGGGGCAGATTTAGTGAATTGGCCGGCAAAATATAGGAATGGGGCTCTATACATTTGCACACATTTTCCTAGATCAACCTTGAAGTTCCTCTTTTGTTGTAATGCTTGCTGCTGCACAATGGTGCCCCACAGTTGTGTCCAATGTTTCTACATTTTTCATATAGAGATTCAAAGTTTCAAAGCGTTTATTGTCATGTGCACAGTGAGGAAAAACAAGTTTCCCCGTACAATGTACATGTTATAATGGCTTTCTTTCATGTTGTAGACCACGAAACAGCAACTGATTTACAGTTGAGATACAGGTTTTCACAAAAGCAAAATAAATTATAAAATGATAAACCTCACAATTGAGCGTTTAAACCAGGGGTGAGTCAGAAGTATAAATTATTATATTAATTTAAAACGGGGTTATGTGGGTGGATTTTCGCATTGAACAAAAACTACAGACTGGATTATTGAAAATGTACATTCATTCTCTGCCAGCAGGAGGCGCTTTTGGAACG
>NW_015506002.1:286507-288642 GCF_001515645.1 Sinocyclocheilus grahami
TACACACTGTAACTTTAAAATACATTTATTTTTCAGATGCATAATATTTTCATCTCCTTCAAGCAGGATACACAAAAAGCACGTTCAACTTGGACGGTTGTCGTGGTAATAAACACCGCAAACAGCAACCATTCGCAGGTCAGCGCTCAATGCACATCTCCTATATGAAAAGCATTTTAGGGGGCCCTTGGCTTTTGGGGTACCAAGGCGGTCGCCTACCTTTGCCTAATGGGTAAGTCCGTGCCCTGATGATTAAAGATACATATTGCAATTGAAATCCATAGACGCAAATGCATAAAGTGCAATAATAAAACCAGTGAATGAAATATGAACAAACCCCACAATAAAAACCTTCAGAATATTGATAAGAATAAAACTGTAAATTGTGGTATATGTAAGTACTGCTGACGTGGAGTAACAAACTCTTTAAAGAAATAATAGAAATCTACAGGCGCAAATAGATATTAAATGTGTTTTTTGGATGTTTTCTTTCAACTAGTCTGAAAGAACACAAATAGCCCACAATCTATATACAGTCATTAATAAAGTTCTGGTGTTTTGGTTTCTGGATTCTTATTGCATCAGAAGGTTTAACGAAACTACAAACTAAAGAGTTCTTTGTGTCACACAGAAAGGTCTTTCATTCATCTTCTTGTCTGATATTTTCCTTAAAAAATGTCAATATTTTAGTGTATACATGCATGAATACCTGAATAAGCAACATGTCTCTCTGTTTGTGTGTGTGTGTGTATGTGTGTGTGTGTTGCAGTGCATTTAAAAACACATGCGGTTTGTGGGTAAAGGAGAATCTGGGGGTTGCTTCACAACAGATTTGTATTGGAGGAAAAAAGAACATTAACACCAGGTCTGAGTCCAAACTGGGCCGGCTGTTTCTAGGCTGAGAGGTCCAAATCCTCCAAAGCCAAGACCTCTCCCTCTCCCTCTCCCTCTCTCTCTCTCTCGCAGGCAGCATGTTCAGGGTAGATCGCATGTGTCTGGACTCCCATCATGGCTAACCTACAAGCACAGAAGGAAACGCAAACACCCAACAGACGATCCAAAGCAACACACTCCTGTCATGTGCTGGTGGAATTTCCCCACAGCAGCTGATCTGAGAACAGCCTGGACTTGTCTGGTCTCATGGATTTGACTTCGTGCACGGGGCAGCGATCAGAGTTGTTTCAAAGGACGACGTTAAGTTGGATAGTTTGAGTTAAATTAGCTGAGATGCATCAAGTTTAACTGAGATTCTTTTGCAACAAGAGCAGGAAAATTCATTCCGTTTCCGAATTTAAAGAAACACTAAATTCAGGTGGCAAACCTATTGTGAAAGATCCTTCCCATCCTCTTTATAGTTCAGATACTCCCATCTGGTAGACAGTATAGTGTAACTTTGGTGAAAAAGGCCAAGTACACTTTTAGAAATAAAGGTAAAAAAACACTGGGATGGTATCTTTCTAAATGGTCTTAATATGTACAATTTACGTACTAATATATGCACACTTTGGGGTAAGTAAGATATGAATGTGTACCTTTTCAAAGCGTGCTGCGCCAGTGACAGATTTTGTACCTTTTTTCTGATAGTGTATAAGGAGACTTTAATTTCTACCACCATAAGTGTTTTAAATAGAACTCTTAGATAAACAATTTCATTTTTTTAAGAGTTGTCTAGGTTCTATGTAATATATTTCCTTATTTTATAGTAGTTGTTGTGTTGTTTTTTTATTATTTGTTTGAGCCTTTGTCTAAAGACAATTTTCCACCCTATATGGATACTAGACAATGAATCTTTTGAATTTGAATTATTTGAATTTGAAACAGGATGTGGAATGCAATTCAAATTTGAATGTAAGGGAGCAAAATTAAAATGACTTGAAATTAGAACAAAATTCAAACTGTAATTTTTATTTAGAAAAATTAAACTACACATTTAACTAGACAGTTTGAATGTCAGCTTGACAAAGCTTTGTTTGAATGGGCCTTATGAACTGAGAAAATTATAGAATATATGATGTATGGATAGAGTGGCAGAACATAGACAGATGAACATATAGATAGATAGATAGATAGATAGATAGATAGATAGATAGATAGATAGATAGATAGATAGATAGATAGATAGATAGATAGATAGA
>NW_015506002.1:305832-331593 GCF_001515645.1 Sinocyclocheilus grahami
GTTAGCTTAGATAATTTAAAAGTTTCATCTGGTCTTGTTGAGATATGCTGATGATACTCAACTATATAACAATGGAAACTAATTCCGTATTTTCTAATAATATTACCAAGGGGCAACATGCATATTGAAAATAGTAGAGGACCTAGGACAGATCCTTGTGGCACTCCATAAAATAAAATGCAAAAATAAAACTTGCCGAATGATATATGAACAAACCCCTCAGTAGAAACCATCAGAATATTGATAAGAATAGAACTGTAAATTTTGGTTTATATAAGTGCTGCTGATGTGGAGAAACAAACTTCAAAGAAGAACAAACAAAGACATGTATAGTAATAGAAATCTACAGGCACAAATAGATAAAGTGCAATAAAATTTATGCTTAAAAGTGTATTTTGGATGTTTTCTTTACCCTAGTCTGAAAGAACACATCATGAAAAGCCAAAAACCCCAAATAGTCATTAATAACGTTCTGGTGTTTTGGTTTCTGGCTTCTTATAACATCAGAAGATTTAGTGAAAGTACAGACTAAAGAGTTATTTGTGTAACATATGGTCATTCATACACCTTCTTATCTGATATTTTTCAACTCCAACCTGTCTTAAAAATATCAATATTTTTCATCAATATATAAATGACATGTTTACACATTTATCTTCCATGAATTGCATGGTTCACAAACACATTTAACTTCCATTCATACTGAAACTAAACTAAACCACTTTCCATACTGAAATTAAACTGCTCTACATTGTTTGATTTCAATATTGCTTCAGACTCAGAGGTGTTGCATTTAAATTAAAAATGGAAGAAAAAGGTTTATTTTCTTTAGAATAAGGTGCACCAATGAATCAATCACAATAAGACCAAAACATGCTTAAATGGGACAGTTCACCCCAAAATGTAAATTCTGTCATCATTTAGTCACCATCATGTCGTTTTAAACCTGCATGACTTTTTTCTTCTGTGTGAAATGAAAGAAGATATTTTTAAATGTTTTTTTGTCCATACAATGAAAGTCAATGGGGTCCAGCAACATGAGGCTGAGTGAATAATGAGGAAAACCCCTCAAAATATGAAATGCACTGCCCGTTTAAAGAAGTAAGTAGACTTTTATAACATCTTTTGTTTGGGAGGAAGGTCGGATTTGATCTAGTGTAGACATGCATGAATACCTGAATAAGCAACATGTCTCTCTGTTTGTGTGTGTGTGTATGTGTGTGTGTGTTGCAGTGCATTTAAAAACACATGCGGTTTGTGGGTAAAGGAGAATCTGGGGGTTGCTTCACAACAGATTTGTATTGGAGGAAAAAAGAACATTAACACCAGGTCTGAGTCCAAACTGGGCCGGCTGTTTCTAGGCTGAGAGGTCCAAATCCTCCAAAGCCAAGACCTCTCCCTCTCCCTCTCCCCCTCTCTCTCTCTCGCAGGCAGCATGTTCAGGGTAGATCGCATGTGTCTGGACTCCCATCATGGCTAACCTACAAGCACAGAAGGAAACGCAAACACCCAACAGACGATCCAAAGCAACACACTCCTGTCATGTGCTGGTGGAATTTCCCCACAGCAGCTGATCTGAGAACAGCCTGGACTTTGACTTTGATTGTGGGGAAGCGATCAGAGTCGTATTTCAAAGGACGACATTAATTTGAATAGTTTGAGCTGACATGCATCAAGTTTAACTTGAGCAGAAAAAAGCATTTCGTTTCTGAATTTAAAGAAACACTAAACGGAGTTGGCAACCCTGTTATGATAGATCCTTCCCACCCTCTTTACAGTTCATTTCAGGTACTTTCATCTTGGGATAGTGTACCTTTGGTGAAAAAGGCCAAGAATAAGAAGCCTTTTATTCCTACCACCTAAGCATTTTAAATAGATCTTTTATATAAATTGTATTGGGTTTTTTTAAGAGTTCTATGAGTAGGTTCTATGTAATATTTTTGCTCATTATAATAGTTGTTGTTTGATTAAGCCTTAGTCTAAAGAAAATTTTCCACCCTATGTGGGTAGAAAATTAAGCCTTTGAATATGAATTTGAAACAGGATGCAGGAGGAAGCTAAATTAAAATGACATGAAATTAGAAAAACATTCGGATGGATGGATGGATGGATGGATGGATGGATGGATGGATGGATGGATGGATGGATGGATGGATGGATGGATGGATGGATGGATGGATGGATGGATGGATGGATGGATGGATGGATGGATGGATGGATGGATGGATGGATGGATGGATGGATGGATGGATGGATGGATGGATGGATGGATGGATGGATGGATGGATGGATGGATGGATGGATGGATGGAGTTAGCTTAGATAATTTAAAAGTTTCATCTGGTCTTGTTGAGATATGCTGATGATACTCAACTATATAACAATGGAAACTAATTCCGTATTTTCTAATAATATTACCAAGGGGCAACATGCATATTGAAAATAGTAGAGGACCTAGGACAGATCCTTGTGGCACTCCATAAAATAAAATGCAAAAATAAAACTTGCCGAATGATATATGAACAAACCCCTCAGTAGAAACCATCAGAATATTGATAAGAATAGAACTGTAAATTTTGGTTTATATAAGTGCTGCTGATGTGGAGAAACAAACTTCAAAGAAGAACAAACAAAGACATGTATAGTAATAGAAATCTACAGGCACAAATAGATAAAGTGCAATAAAATTTATGCTTAAAAGTGTATTTTGGATGTTTTCTTTACCCTAGTCTGAAAGAACACATCATGAAAAGCCAAAAACCCCAAATAGTCATTAATAACGTTCTGGTGTTTTGGTTTCTGGCTTCTTATAACATCAGAAGATTTAGTGAAAGTACAGACTAAAGAGTTATTTGTGTAACATATGGTCATTCATACACCTTCTTATCTGATATTTTTCAACTCCAACCTGTCTTAAAAATATCAATATTTTTCATCAATATATAAATGACATGTTTACACATTTATCTTCCATGAATTGCATGGTTCACAAACACATTTAACTTCCATTCATACTGAAACTAAACTAAACCACTTTCCATACTGAAATTAAACTGCTCTACATTGTTTGATTTCAATATTGCTTCAGACTCAGAGGTGTTGCATTTAAATTAAAAATGGAAGAAAAAGGTTTATTTTCTTTAGAATAAGGTGCACCAATGAATCAATCACAATAAGACCAAAACATGCTTAAATGGGACAGTTCACCCCAAAATGTAAATTCTGTCATCATTTAGTCACCATCATGTCGTTTTAAACCTGCATGACTTTTTTCTTCTGTGTGAAATGAAAGAAGATATTTTTAAATGTTTTTTTGTCCATACAATGAAAGTCAATGGGGTCCAGCAACATGAGGCTGAGTGAATAATGAGGAAAACCCCTCAAAATATGAAATGCACTGCCCGTTTAAAGAAGTAAGTAGACTTTTATAACATCTTTTGTTTGGGAGGAAGGTCGGATTTGATCTAGTGTAGACATGCATGAATACCTGAATAAGCAACATGTCTCTCTGTTTGTGTGTGTGTGTATGTGTGTGTGTGTTGCAGTGCATTTAAAAACACATGCGGTTTGTGGGTAAAGGAGAATCTGGGGGTTGCTTCACAACAGATTTGTATTGGAGGAAAAAAGAACATTAACACCAGGTCTGAGTCCAAACTGGGCCGGCTGTTTCTAGGCTGAGAGGTCCAAATCCTCCAAAGCCAAGACCTCTCCCTCTCCCTCTCCCCCTCTCTCTCTCTCGCAGGCAGCATGTTCAGGGTAGATCGCATGTGTCTGGACTCCCATCATGGCTAACCTACAAGCACAGAAGGAAACGCAAACACCCAACAGACGATCCAAAGCAACACACTCCTGTCATGTGCTGGTGGAATTTCCCCACAGCAGCTGATCTGAGAACAGCCTGGACTTTGACTTTGATTGTGGGGAAGCGATCAGAGTCGTATTTCAAAGGACGACATTAATTTGAATAGTTTGAGCTGACATGCATCAAGTTTAACTTGAGCAGAAAAAAGCATTTCGTTTCTGAATTTAAAGAAACACTAAACGGAGTTGGCAACCCTGTTATGATAGATCCTTCCCACCCTCTTTACAGTTCATTTCAGGTACTTTGATAGTGTAATAGTGTACCTTTGGTGAAAAAGGCCAAGAATAAGAAGCCTTTTATTCCTACCACCTAAGCATTTTAAATTATATAAATTTGGATGGATGGGTGGATGGATGGATGGATGGATGGATGGGTGGATGGATGGATGGATGGATGGATGGGTGGATGGATGGATGGATGGATGGATGGGTGGATGGATGGATGGATGGATGGATGGGTGGATGGATGGATGGATGGATGGATGGATGGATGGATGGATGGATGGATGGATGGATGGATGGATGGATGGATGGATGGATGGATGGATGGATGGATGGATGGATGGATGGATGGATGGATGGATGGATGGATGGATGGATGGATGGATGGATGGATGGATGGATGGATGGATGGATGGATGGATGGATGGATGGATGGATGGATGGATGGATGGATGGATGGATGGATGGATGGATGGATGGATGGATGGATGGATGGATGGATGGATGTGATTTGCAGTCTACATTCACTCACAGTCACAGTGTTTAAAAACAACAGGCACAGGTGATCACTGGGCCATTCTGGAGTCCAAATGTACAGAACAGTAAGTGTGTGTGTGTGTGTGTGTGTGTGTTGAAGGGGGGTCTGTTTATCAGGCGTGCCTGCTGTCATCAGGCCTGTCGGGTGTGTGTATGCGGCTGCTGGAGACCCATCTGATCAGCGTCTGATACTGATCTGAGTCCAGTCAACAGGCGGCTTGTCCAGACTGTTGTACAGCATCTCAGATAAATACACAGACCTCTGCTGTCCTGCACCTTCAATATTGAGATTCTCCTCATCAAAGACCAGAGACTCGCCAAGGAAAATGCCGCTGATGACAAAGACGTCTAGAAATGAAAATATGCTCTGCTGGGATGCACCGATATGGAAAATCTGGCCTATACTGAAAAGTATGTTCTTCTAGGGCAGATAACTGATATGATGACTGATAGAATAGACAGCGTTTCCAGGACTTTTTCAATTTCATTACAGCAGGAATAAAAGACAAGGGTCACTCACTAAAGTTTATATAAATATAAACTTATATATACTGTATATATATATATATATATATATATATATTCATATAATTTATATAAATATATAGACATTTATATTTTACATTTAAATATTACAAGTGTGTTCAATATATTGTTTTGGATAAAAGTGCTTGCTAAAATGAAAAAAAAAAAAAAAAGATTATAAATTCAATGTATGCATTTTGTCTGAGAAATAATTATGTCTACTTGTCTATTCAAATTAACATCTCTTTCCAATTTTCCAAACTATGTAAAAACACACGTTTGGATGATTTACATGTGATCTTAGTCAGGACCGAATAAGATGCAAAGTGCAGCATAGTTTACCCTGGTAGTCAACAATCTGTCTGCGTGACTAATAATGAGAAGATGACGATATATAGAACTACTGGCGTGAGTACAGGTGATGCAAGACGTTACTGCTTTCTGATCATTTCTCATTGGTGTTGTTATAAAATATGATTCAAATGGCTCGGCCCCTCAAATGATAGCAGTTTAGATCGCTAAAGATCACACAGAATACACTGATATTAAACACAAAAGCATCTCACTTTACTAGCATTCACCCAACATTAAGATCCAAGCCTGAATCAGTTAAACTGACACGAGCGTTCAGAGATGAGACGTCTCCAGAGACTGCAGGACAGACAGACAGGGGCCTGGGATTCCCTCTCTCTGTGGGGTCAGTTTTAAAGCAATAAACATGTCGACATAAGCAGCATATGCCTGAGTAGGCTGAGAGACAGAGATGTGTGTGTGTGTGTGTGTGTGTTTAGCGAAAGGTGTAAAAACCTCTGACTCACAGAGACGGGGCCCATGCACGACTGCTCCTGCACTGAACTGCTGAGGAGAACTGCGTCCGCTCGCTGTCCTGAAGAAAGAGAGAGCACGGCAAAATGCAGTTTCTGAGTCAGAGCTGGAGATGTGATAAAAGCCCTGCTTGTTCCTGAGTAACAGCACTCGCGGGCCGCCGCAAAGTGCACACACACACACACACACACACACATCCTGAAACACACACACGCACGCACCGAGAGGATAACGGTGAATAATCTTGGCCAGTTAGCATGTTACTCTCAAAACACACTCACACAGACTCAATCACAAAGACTGATTTCAGAAAAGCATTTACAGTATGCAAATGTCCTGAATGCTTCACAGTAACTACTGCATTCACTCAAATTTGCAAGGAATACTGTATCCCACAATGCAGTGTGCTCAACTTGACCTTTTCCAGATACTATTATAGTTATTTAATATTTTGAAGTAGTTTTTATTTGTATATTTTCTATTTACCTTTCATTTTAGTAATTGTGTATTTTTGTCATTTTTGTTAGTTATTGTTTTTTAAGTTATTGTTTTATATAGTTTTTTTTTATATTTTTATTTTTAATTTGTTATACATAGTATACTAACATAAAAGAGTACCAGGGAAACCAAATAATACAACCGTAACAGCCTATTATATATAGTTTATTTATTTTCAGTTTTGAGTTATTTTAGTACATGCTTTTTTTTTTTTTTTTTTTTTAAGAAACACTTTATGGTTTTACTTTACTATAATGACCCGTTTCAAATCTGGAAATAATACAGCTGTGATTCTGACATCCTGCTCCTGACGCATTATTTGACCAGACTGATAAAAGTTGATATATTTTTTTTATACAAAAATAAATTAAACATGCAAAACAACATGTATTTCCTCAGATACAAATAATTATATATTTTACATTCTATTTAAGTTTTCTGAATTGGCACAACAATTGTAACAACGAAAATTTGTTAATGAATTGAATGAATTATTAACAAATTAAGAATTAAAAAATGTATATAATATATTTTTATTTATATAATATTTTATATTTATAATATAGGGTTAAATGATTGCCATTTAAAAAATATAAAATAAAATAAAATAAAAAATAGTATTTAATTGCTTCTCGGTACCAGTCAGGTTTATTAACAAAAACTTAAAAAAATAAAATAAAATTGTTATTTAATATTTTTTTAAATAAAATAAAATAAAATATTAAATATTAAAAAAAAAAAAAAATTTATTAAAAAAAATAAAAATAAAATAAAAAAAAATAAAATATTAAATATTAAAAAAAAAAAAAAATTTATTAAAAAAAATAATAATAAAATAAAATAAAATAAAATAAAATAAAAAGATAGTATTTAATTGCTTCTCGGTACCAGTCAGGTTTATTAACAAAAAAAATTTGAAATGTTGCCTCGGCAACTAATTGACATAAGTTGAAGCACTGAAATACAAAAAGTGGAAACAAATAAAAACTAAAACGGAAATCCAAACTAAATTAGCAAAACTAAAATTAAAATTAAAACTAAAAAATAACTCAAATTAAAACAAAATATGAAAAGCCAATTAAAAAAATATGAATAAAAAAAATGTAACAGTATATAAAAATAATACTAAAATAACTGGTTCCAGTGCAGATGCCAACAAATTAAAATTAAAACTAAAAAATAACTCAAATTAAAACAAAATATGAAAAGCCAATTAAAAAAATATGAATAAAAAAAAATGTAACAGTATATAAAAATAATACTAAAATAACTGGTTCCAGTGCAGATGCCAACACACACGCACACACACACACACAGACACAGACAGACACACACACACACACACACACACACGCATCAGTCTTTCTTCAAAACATGTATCTCTGGCCTGTGCTGTCAAACTTTTAGCACCTGCCATCCTGCGGCCCCCGGCCGGTCGATGGCTTCACCGTACTGCGAGGAGAGAGATCAGAAGCGAGAAATGGGTCAGCGACGGGCCCGGGGTCAGCCAGAGGTCAGCTCCAGTTAGGAGGCCAAGACGGTGCACGACTCAAACCTAACCGGGGCTAGACAGAAAGTGTGCTGCTTTAGGATATTCCCAAAGCCGGTCCGTCTCATGCGTGAGGTTACACTGAGGACTCATCCATGTGTTTGTTAATGATATTGTGTGGCGTGCGACGGCCCCAGTTCCCTTGGATGACTACAGGAGATCAGATCGAGCAGACGCGTGGAAACACGCAGAATATTCAATCCGCAATCTGCATTTGTGCATACGGCTGCACATCTAATCCACGGGATTTATTGTTTCTGCCGTCTTAGAAAGACTCACACAGCTGGAATTCAGAAATATAAAGCAATTCCCCACACCAAATCAAACGGCAACACCAAATTTCTCTATTTATTTTGGAAAGCCTTGGGTTAGTTCACCCAAAAATGACAATTCTGTCGTGTGGCTTCAAAAAGATATGGTGCACGAGTTGCACAGCCATTTTATACTGTATTTTGGCAGAATCTGTCCACATTTACTACAGACAAACTGCAATTTTGACACTTTTCAAAAATATATTTTGTATTTCATAGAAAAATTAAAGTCATATTGTAAGTTAATGATGAAAAAAATCAGATTTTTGGCTTATTTGTTCATTCAAATGTTGGCCTTTGGGAAAAGGACATGATTGAGTGAAATAGAGAGAAACTGGACCAGATCATCTAAACTAAATCACTGCATGAACAGCGGCCTGACAGATCACAGCATTTCAAAAAATCAGCAAAGTGTTTCAAACCAGTATGACTGTCTTCTGTGGAAAAACACAAAAGAAGATATTTTAAAGACACAGAAGCAACGTTGGACCCCATTGACTTTCATTCTGTGTATAAAAAAACAGACATTTCATTATCTTCTCTTGTGCTTCACAGAAGATAGAAAGCCATAAAGTTAGTAAATAACGTCAAAACTTGAAAAGTTTTTGTCTGATTTATTCCTGATTTATGTTATGATTGGACTTTTTACTTATAGTTAAGCATGCAAAGGACAAAACTGGGTGAAATAGAGAGAAACTGGACACATAACATAAAGTCATCATTTACTCACCGTCATGTCATTCCAAACCAGCATCTTGACCTCTTAACCAGCAACCACAAAAGAAGGTATTTTAAAGACACAGAAACAACTTTGAACCCCATTGACTTTGACTGCATCTTCTTTTGAGTTGCACAGATGAAATTAAATGATGACACAACAGCTGATTTATTCTTGATTTATGTTATTCTTAATGACCATAAGGTGCATTTATGGTCTTTTTTATTGCACTTTTGCACATACCTCATTCATTTCTATTTTTATTGTATGTGAGTGTATGTTTATGGGTATACATGAATGCATGCATATTTGTGTATGGATGGATGGAGGTGTATGTATATGCATGCATATGTATATCTTATTATTTGATTTAGTATTCTTTATTAGGTTTTGAATATTTGTTTTTATATTTTTACAAGTATTTGCATCTTGCTTTCATGCTTTTATTTGCAATTTGACCTCCTGATGTACTTTCTGCATTAATTCAATCTTAGTGTTGCTAAGCAGAAAAGTAAATAAACTTCAACTTTAAACATTTTTACATATAGTCAAGTATGAAAAGGACGAAACCGGTCAGCTGGTCTAAAACCCAACTTTGGACCCCATTGACTTTCACTGTATCTACTTTTGCGTTGCACAGAAGCAGCTCAAACAGGTTTGGAGTGAGTAAATGACGACGGAACTCACATTTTTGGGTGAACTCGCCCTTTCAGCATTGATTTGTGTTACGTGAAGTCGAGGAACATTTAGGGGTCACTTAACATAACTGAATATTCACCCAAAAAGCTCTGACAGCAAACAGGCATCCGATACTCAAGGAAAGCACTGACATCCATCTCTTTAAAGAGCGACTGTCAGCAGATGCCACGGGCCTGGGTGTCCTTCATGTGCAAATAAATCCCCATAACGCAGATGAGAGCGCAGACCAGCGCAGGTGAAAGCAGACGGGAGCGCAGTCGAGACGCCCTAATGGCCGGGTTTCTCAGCTCGCCTCCCGCCGTGGCCCTCAGCGCCAGCATCCTCTAATGAGACGCACGCGTTAATCCTGTCGACGGCGTTCATGAATCTCGCACCGATCGCATCATAAAGCTGGAATGCACCGCTTTCATGTGCGTCCGCCGCTGATGGACTCTGACAACAATATGGCGGGACTTCCTTCCCTCTGACCGCCGGGGGTCACGCGGCTTTTATGGGTGGTCACGGAACATGGTGAACGGGTCAGAACGGGAGCGGGTTTACGAGGAAACCTAAACTTTGGGCTCAGTTGGAATGAATCTATGCGTATGCGCCGTAATTCAACTTTGTTTGGTTCTCTGGTAGTCTTGAGGTTCGGTGGAGCGATGAGAGACTGAAATGCGCTTCAGAAACCAATCCATATTTCTCATGAATGAAAGAGCTGCACTTTTATTGTTCGTTTTATAGAGTTGTGTGCAGCCAACTGTGAAATATCACAGTAAAATACAACATTAATGAATGGAACTAATGTAATGACCAGATTCATTATAGTTAACTAAAACTAAAACAAAAGACACTTAAAATAAAAAAAACACAATACAAATACAATTAAGTATTTAAAAATTTATTCAACTTAGTCTATATAGAGAGAGAGAGAGAGAATATATACATATATATATATATATATATATATAAATAAATAAAGTACAAAAAACATTGTGCCACTATAACAGCAAACAATAGCATTTTTTTAATATTATTAATTTAATTTGCAATTTAAAATACATGCAAATGCAAGCCTTTTTTATCCTCTACCAAGAAAAAAATAATAATTATAAACATTTAGAAAATTAATAGCACACCTCTACTGAAAAATAGGCATGTTATGAGGTAAGATATAAACAATTTTTATTCATTACTTAGCACCTTATTTTAATACGGTTTTATTGTAATTTGTTATATTGTATGTTTATTTTTGTTTTCATTACTTGTTTTGTTATAACAATTGTTGTATGACAATCATGCCAATTAAGTACTTCAAACGGAATTGAACTGAAATCATTTATCGATTAGGCCTAGACCTTGAGACTGTAAATGGCCTGTTCTGTTCGTCGGGTCTAACGAGGTGTTGACAGTCGTTTGAGGGTAAATGTATTTCCAGTCTGTCGTCTGACCTCAGTAACGGAGCCGCGGTATGATACACGCCAAGAACATTTAGCGCGCACGGCGACGCCACCGCAAGGCACGCGCTGATATGCCGCTGTCACGTCAGGTCTGCATACAGTGGCGTGACATGACAGGTCACAGGTCAAAGGTCAAAGGGCGCAAACGCGTGCATGGCGATTGTCACTCCTGCTGCTGGGGAGTAGACTGAAAACCACATCACTTTAATAGCACATAATATATATTATTTAATTTGCTATTTAATACACATGCATATGCAAGCTTTCAAAATGTATCATCTACCAAGTAAAAATCATCATTCTAATCACTTAGAAAATGACTACTACACCTCTACTCAAAAAATAGCCATGTTACGAGCTATCATAGGCTATATATATATAATATTTATCTGATTTTATTCATTACTTGGCACTTATTTTATTGTTATTGCTATACTGAATGCTTCTTTTTCTTGTCATTACTTGTTTTGTGTAATACTTTGGGAATAGTGTATGTAAACACATTATCATCCCAATAAACTACTTTACACTGAGTTTAAATTAAATAATCAATTACATGCTGTAAATGGCCTGTTTTGTGCATGGGCATGCCAAAAAATAGGCATGTTATGAGGTTTCATCAAGGTTTGTAGCACAAACGGTGCCGTTTACTACGATGCACACACGTATTTAAGAGAAGAAAAAAAAGTGTTCATGCCACTAATAATAAACTTGATCTATAAAGCACCTATGAAAACAAGACACACATTTTTCATGTGCATTAATGACATCTGAGGGGCCTACTGTAGAAATATGCATTATAGTCAAGAGTGTACATTTATCCGAGTGAAATCACTGTGGCTGACCCAGATCTTCAGTTCTGTTAACCACAACGAAGTTTTGTGCTTAAAAATTAGTCAGGATCCCAACTCCACCGTCTCCTCTCTCAAAGCCTCTGAGAGTTACAAAAGAACATTTAAGACTATTACCGTCCCTTATGTATCTGTCCCATCTAAAAGCCCAGTATTGATTTTGAGTGACCCTGATTCACCCGCAGCCTTTCGCCCGACTCTCTCCAGTGCGCTCAGGACGGAGAGAGCGAGAGAGAAACCGAGCGATGGAAATAAAGACTGGGTGGCATTTGGAGTCAATAATAAAATTAGAAATACGCTTTCAGAGGCAGAGGAGTGTTGAGGGGACGCCGCGGGGCCCTCGGGGGCCGTGGCAGACATCTTGCGCCCGGTCACTGAGGTCCCAGACCGGAGAGGACAGCAGATTCTTATTTCCTCCTCAGGCTGGCAGCCAATCAGTTTCCAGCTGAGTTGCAGCCCCCCTCTCTGTCTTTTCACAGATTTTTAGCCCCTTTTCCCCAAATTCTTCACACATCTCTAGATTGCACACATGCAAACACACATATACACACACATATTCCCTGCTCATAACACACATCTGCACATGGATAATGTGCACACATATTTTTGGCCTAAATACACAAAGCAATAAACTAAGGCAACTCATGTACTTAAAAAAAAAAAAAAGGATCCAAAAGGATGTTTTCAACAGAAGAACCTTTTTCTTAAAAGTTAAGGTTCTTTATTGGCTTCTACGGTCCATGAAGAACCTTAAACATCCATGGAACCTCCCTGGAGGTTCTTTAGATTAATGTTCTTCACACTCAGAAAACAAAAAGGTTATTTTAAGAGCTGTTCACTGAAAGCTTCCAAAAATGGAATCATTGCAAAAACTGCAGTTGGGAACCTTATAATTTTTAAGAACATAGTGTGAACACTCTGAAAAATAAAGGTCCTTTATTGGCATCTGTGGTTTCATGAAGAACCTTTAGCATCCATGATTTTTTCCCATTCCTAAAAAGTTTTGTAAAGTGGAAAACTGTTCTTTACATTATTAAAATGTTTTTCACACTAAGTAAATAAATGGTTCTTTTAAGAACTGTTTGTGGAAAGGTTCCAAAAATGACATGGCTGCGAAAACCCCTTTTTGGAACCTTTATATTTTAGAGTGAAGAACATTTTATAATCTAAAGAACCTTTTCCCACTTTAAAGAATCTTTTGTGGAATGGAAAGGGTTCCATGGATGTTAAAGATCCGTCATGAAACCATATAGACGGCAAAAAATAATCTTTATTGTTGAAACTGTTCCAAAGCTTATTTGAACTCTTTATTTGATCTCTTTTAATAGCATGGCAGACACACTTTTAAAAATAAAGGTTCCAAATGGGGGGTTTCACAGCGATGCCATGGAAGATCCATTTTGGGTTCCTTAAAGCACCTTTCAGTGAACAGTTATTAAAAGAACCATTTTTCTACAACAGTAATCCAATAATCCAAAGAACCTTTTTTTTCCACTATAAAGAACCTTTTGTCAAATGTAAATGTTAGAGGTTCTTCGTGGAACTATTGATGCCAATAAAGAACCTTTATTTTCAAGAGTGTAGAAAAACCATTTATGCTTTTGGTTCCCCAAAGAACCTTTCACTGAACCGTAACCATTTTTTTTCTGAGTGTGAAGAACATTTTAATCATCTAAAGAACCTTTGGTGGAATGGAAAGGTTCTTCACGGAACCATATAGATGCCAATAAAGAACCTTTACTTTTAAGAGTGTATGACTAAAAAAAGCAGAATTCTCAGAAGTCGTTCTCGTCTCAATATTCCTCTTAGCTGGGAGCTAATCCTTGTGAATCTCACACCTTAAAAACTACAAGGCACTTGGGACCCAGGATCTGTCAGGTGAGAAAGCGTAATCATTCCTGCGCGCGCGCGCGTGTGTGTGTGTGTGTGTGTGTGGATCGTCTTTACATCACACCTTCTCATACTATCAGTTGAGATGATTTCAGGATTTGATCTCATAATTTAGACACACCGACTGAGCTGAAACGACAAGTCCGAATCCAACTTTGGTTTTCATTACATTGATAATGACTGAGTAGCCCTTTCCTTTACAGATTCAAGTTGATTTAAGGAATACTGCGTGAGAGCAGCAGCAGGTCAAATCATGCTATCACTCTGAAAGCAACTAGAAAGAGTTCAAATGGGCCACATAGAAATGTAATTTCGAGTGTGAATAGGTTAATGCATGCTAGTGTTTTTCGCGAGTAATATAACCAGAACCTGTGACTTAGGCTATTAAATGTATAACAGACTCTCTTTAATTTGTCATCCGGCCCGTGGCTGTCATCGAGGCATTTTAATTACAGTGACGAGCTAAAGAGAGTCAGCGGATGGGTTTGATGAGGACACCCGGTGGGGTTTTTCATTAAAGAGCTCTGGCGCTGAGCGGGTGACCCTTTCCGGGTAACCGACCATTATCGACACCCGGTCAGCGTGGTTCCGTGCATCGCATCTCGCGAACTTCGAGGAGCGTTTTTGTGGCCTCTCTCTCTCTCTTTTATCAGTTTTGTAGTACAGAAGGGTTTTTAATAAGGCGGTGTCTATCCGCCCGGCTGTCTCTTCCTTCACGATCACCGGTTCCTTCACACGGAAAAATAATTGGCCGGTTTCCCTGAGCTTGGAGAGGGGTTGAGCCGGGTGGGATTTGCCCCCGCCCCTCTCTTTTTTTTTTATTACCACCGCCTGATGATAAAGACAATCAGATATTACCTTATGGTGAACTGGGGCTCAATTGTTTTTCCATCTGTTGACCTGGGGTTTTTTTTTTTCTTCCTCTCGTTTTGAAAATGTGTCCGGATATTGTTTGAATCGTCCAGACGTTTTGATAAACACAACCTGCTTATTTCGAGCACGCAGCAAACGTTTCGCTTTCAACATATAATAGCCTAATGAATGCATGGTAGCCCATTTAATAAACAAATATGAGTATGCTAGAAATAAATGCTTTATTCAGTAGCTTAAAGCAATAATTTTTTAGTATTAGTTATTTAGGAATTATGAACAAAAAGTTACGCCTATTTTCAATGAGCTAATATGTTGTTTATTATTTTTAATTCTAAAGAGAATAGCTGCATGTATTTTTGTTTGCTTTAACTAAAAACTATATATTTATTTTAAAACCGGGATATATTTTAAGCCTGTTTCTATTATTATTATTAAAGGCGCAAGGTGTTTTTTTTTTTCTAGAACCCCTCAGGTGACGCACGAGCGCGTCTCACGCCACACTCACCTCGTGCAAGCCGAAAACAATCTCCTGCAGTTCTTCGCCCGGATCATGTAGACGCTGAAACAGAGTTCACAATAGAAATAAACATTAGAACACGTAGATTAGGCACGTAAATATATAAACAAACAACACTTTTCTATAGGGGAAATGCATTGGGTAATTGCACGTTAAAATCTCACTGCATGTTCGAATGTTTACTTGTGCGTTTCGTTGTCAACAACAGAGAACTTACGCTGCTGGTCGAGTTTTGTGCGCAGAAAAGCGTCTGAGCGCGTGCAGGTGCATCGTGATTAACCCCAAACACACTGAGCCGGAGAGGGTTCAACTCTAACCCCTGCCACACGACAAATCCAGGCATGGCGGTGCTGCCTGACAGTCTGTGGTGAGTTTGGTTTCCCCGTTAATCGTTTGTTAATTATTTGGGTTGCCAAGTAAAACCGTTCTCAGGTCAGCCTGGAGGACTCGTTAATTGTTTTGTTTTCGGTGCTTCTAAAACGGTGTCAGGTTCCTCTGTGGGTTCAATGTCAGTCTCAAATTAACACTCATTAATTGGCTGGAAACGAATTTTGAATTGTTCTGTTAGAAATGTTTGTCAAACTACAAATTGTAGACATTCCAATTAAATATAGCCTATATATATATAAAAAAAAAATATTGTTGATAACAGTAGGCCTACTTTTCTACCAAGGATACATTTTAAGTCAATAAAAATAGAAGCCCTGGCTCAAATTAAAAAAGAACAAAAATGCATGTGTTTTAAATAGTAGTAGAGTTAAAAACGAAGGTCTCCGAGCCAATGAGAAAACGTTCAGAACGCACGAATTGCCGAGGCCCCGCCCCCTCGAGTGGGCTCATATATAAACACTCTCAAACAATTCTGTCACTCACAGATTACTGTTGAAAAACCGGAGGTGTCGCTTCAGAGGTCAAGCTGCGGGGCGCACGGATCCGCGTCCTGGTGTGATCTACTTATTGATCTCCACCTGCTTTTGATTGATCCTCATCAGTGCATTGAAGAATGCAGTTAGAAAGCGTCCTCCCTGGCGCATCTGTAAACTTACCCAAGACCTTCTATAACCTGTCGTCGTCCTCGGAGAGCACCAACAACAGCCCAGCGTCAACGCAGATCGACTTTCAGGACATGGACCGGACTGAAGCCGAGCAGAGCTCCGGGGCCAAGAAGTTTTTGAGCGGTGGGAGCGCGCTGATGGATGAGTCTGACAGCGAGAGCTTCACCGGGACAAAAGCAGCAGTACCGGACGCGCGTAAAACCTCCCCGGTGATCGGTGGAGATGATGAGCTGTCCAGCGCCCGCCGCTACAACATCGACGAGCTGGGCACTGATCGCTATTTCATATCCTCCACCCAACCGAGCTCCGACGTGACCAACCCGTGCTCTCTCTTCCCGTACGGAGGCCAGACCGGGTCGGTGTACAGCGGCGCAAACGGGTCCAGGTATTCGTCGTCTCTGCATTACGGCTCGGTTCTTCCGCCCGCCGGGTTCTCCTCCGCCGTGTGCGCCAGTCGGAGTCAGTTTGGAAGCGGGTATCAGTTCGGACAGGGTCCCGGGTGTCTGTACCCGTCCTATCCCGGACCGGGCTCCAGTTTGAGCTCGATGCCCATCCCGGGTTCGGGCTCCGCGGCGAGGGCGCAGGTGTACCTGTGTAACAGACCGCTGTGGCTCAAATTTCATCGCCATCAGACTGAGATGATCATCACCAAACAGGGCAGGTAAGAATGAAAACTTCATGTGCTTGAAAAAATATTGTCTGGTCTGGTAGCCTAAAGTTGTGCTTCAAAAAAAAAAATTTAGAACATAAATGCATGGTTTAAAATAGTTTTTCAGACATACAGTATGTCAATTACAAATTAATAAAATTATGCGCCTGATTTGAATAACGAATTCATTTTCGCAGGATGATAAAACGAACCCGAATCCGTCCTAATTCGTGTTTTATTAACGATCATATTCGCAGGCGAATGTTCCCCTTTCTGAGTTTTAATATCACTGGACTGAACCTGACGGCGCATTATAACGTGTTTGTGGAGGTTATTCTGGCCGATCCCAACCACTGGAGATTTCAGGGCGGAAAATGGGTCACCTGCGGGAAAGCGGACAACAACATGCAAGGTGAGAAGAAGAAAAACCCGAGATGATATGAAAATTATTTGAGCATCATGACATCCGGTTATATCTTTATGTTTTTGTTCAATAAAATACTATATTATTATACATGTAATTAAACGAATATGCACTTTATAATCAAATAAAACGAAAAGATGATATAGATGTTTGTTTTTTTCTTTTGAGTGTTTTTTTTTTTTTTTTTTTTTTTTTTTTTCTCTCGATGTTGTGTTGATAAACGAATTGGTTAAATAAATAAAATCTTCCATGGTATGTTATAATGGAAACGCATGGAAATCAACGAGTTTCTTTAAATAATCTACCAGGCGCTTTAAAGCTAAAATATGATGTTACGATTTCCCAAAATGTTTCTGAATGCGCGCGACTGTTTTATTTCAGCTTAATCATTTTTTCCACTGTTTAACAGTCTAACCGTTTACAAATGAGTGCATTTTGCAATGAAACAAGTTTCACATTTAACGTGAGCGATTTGCAGTGATGGCACTCGAGAACACGCGGGGGTGGACGTGTTGTTCTGCTATATGTATTATAATTATTCAAAACAAATCGCTCTTAGTCACGATACATCGGTTTTTCATAAAGGAGATTTTTATTTTTTTTACCTCTTAAAATTCACTGCTGCTTTTTTGGATGCTTTATCTGTCTGTTTAGACAAACTAATAATGCAATACCAAACAAAACATTCATATTCTTTGCTTTTCTGTAGGAAACAAGGTGTATGTTCACCCAGAATCACCAAACACTGGAGCACACTGGATGAGGCAAGAAATATCATTCGGAAAACTGAAGCTAACCAACAACAAGGGCGCAAATAACAACAATACTCAAGTAAACAAATACCATTACAACTCTGCTCAACAAGTACAGCAGTATTCATTGTTTTAATGTACATGTTAGATTTAGGAAGTGTGGATGGAAACTATTGTAAAGACACACGTGTATTTTATTTAGGCCTATTAGACTTTAAAAAAAGAAGAAAAAAATGCTGATATGTTATTATTGGGAAGTGATGTTTTTAAGCTAAGGCATGAAGTATACGGTCTTTAACACCAAATATGTATGAAAAAGCAGAATCTTCGCATCTTAATAATTTACTGATGTTTTAGTACGAGTTGCAAAGAACTGATGCATCTGGTGCATTTAAAAATAAAGATAAAGATGAGTCTGCGTGCGTGTAGAAGCTTCCAGTCATCTCAGAGGTCTTCAGTGTGGCTTTGACACCTCTGTATGTCTAACTGCAAGCACTGGCCATGAACTCTGCACAAACACTGACGCCGTCTGTTTGTGTGTGTGTTCAAATAGATGATCGTCTTGCAGTCCCTGCATAAATACCAGCCTCGGCTGCACATCGTGGAGGTGTCGGAGGATGGTGTGGAGGACATGAACAACGAAGCTAAAACACAGACCTTCACTTTCCCTGAAAACCAGTTCATCGCTGTAACGGCTTACCAGAACACAGATGTAAGCAGAAACCCAGCCGCAGCTCCCTGCAGCCACTTCTGCATTTCGCTCTGCTTCTGAACTCCTGGTGTTTGTGTTTAATTGCAGATCACACAACTCAAGATCGATCACAACCCCTTCGCAAAAGGCTTCAGAGACAATTATGATTCGTAAGTGCATTTCATACTACAGAAAGTGACAAAGAGCACATTACGAAACCCCTCCAAAATATACAGGCCTTCGTTTTGTCAGTCCCTTTATTTTAACAAGTTATACGCAAACTCTCAA
This sequence comes from Sinocyclocheilus grahami, assembly GCF_001515645.1. NCBI lineage: Eukaryota > Metazoa > Chordata > Actinopteri > Cypriniformes > Cyprinidae > Sinocyclocheilus > Sinocyclocheilus grahami. Next base: position 325,006 of record NW_015506002.1, read on the forward strand.
GCTGCAGATTTTACATTTAGAGTCTGAAAACCTTTCTTCTGAATAATGAAACATTTTTGTATTATTTAAAAGAAAGGGTTTCAAACTTTGAGTCCATTTTCTATGCATTTATGCTACAGTGCAATGTTTATAAAATTCTGTAGTATGAAGGGTGAACACGGGTAAATTGGGACTGTATTTACAATATTTATATGGTATCACTTTAGAATAAGGTCGCATTAGTTAACAGTTAATGCGTTAACTAAAAATGTGCATGAATAAAAATACAACTGATCATTGTTAGTTCATGTTAGCTTTAGGTTCATTAAATAATATTAATGGATTAAACTTTTAATTTCAGTTATTTATTACTAAATATTTAATTATTAAATAATAAATGCTTTAAGTATTTTTCATTGTTAGTTTGTGTTAACTAATGTAGTTAACTAATGTTATATATATATGTATGTTTATATACACACACACACACACACACAAATAATTTTATTTTTGTAATAATATATTTAAAATTTTCCTTCTGTTTGGCGAAGATCTTTAGCTACACTTGTAAACAATATTTTTCCATAATTTTTAATATATTTTTAATTTTCCTTCTGTTTAGTGAAGATGTGTAGCTACACTTGTAAAAATATTGAATAATTTTTGTAAATAAAACAGATTATTGCAGTACATTTTCACAAAATAAAAATACTATTTCTTTCCATTTCAAAATTTCTCATTTAATTCAGTGTGTTACTTGCTGTTTCTTTGTAATTAATTGTGAAATGTACTAGCAATCTCACAGTGAAAATTGTTTCTGCACCATTTTTTTTCCACTATGCATCGATTGATATTGCACAAGGCATCATATTTTAGGCAACTGATCAGAAAGTGTTACTTTAGAGCAATAAGACAAACTGCTAACAGCCTCTGTCTTTCTCTGCCGCTTCTCTCTCAGGATGTACACGGCTGCAGAGAGCGACAGACTGACGCCCTCTCCGACTGATTCTCCGCGGTCGCACCAGATTGTCCCCGGCGCCCGCTATGCAATGCAGCCCTTCTTCCAAGACCAGTTTGTAAACAACCTGCCGCAAAACCACCGCTTCTACGGCAGCGAGCGTGCTGTGCCACAGACCAACGGCCTGCTTTCTCCTCCGAGCGAAGACTCTGCTGCAGGCTCGGCTTCGGCTCAGCGCTGGTTCGTGGGGCCCGTTCAGCAAAGCGGGGTGTCTGGTAAACTGGACCTGTCCTATGAGAGCGAGTACTCGGCCTCCAGCCTCCTGCCGTATGGCATCAAGCCGCTTCCGCTGCAGAGTCCGCATGCACTCAGCTATTACCCCGACTCGGCCTTCGCTTCCATGGCGGCCGGCTGGAGCAGCAGAAGTTCGTATCCGAGGAAGATGACCACCGGCCTGCCTTGGTCGCCCCGGCCGAGCCCTCCAGCGTACACCGATGACCTGCTGTCCTCTAAAGACAAGCTGCAGGACGAGAGCTCCACGGCGGCCCACACGACTGGCAGCACCGGCCCCTGGATGGAGGCCCCGCCGGTGCTGAAGGCCGTAGACTCGGGGGACACCAGCGGATACTCGATGGTGTGTAAGAGGCGGCGCGTTTCGCCCGGAGGTTCCAGTACAGATGCTTCACCCACTATAAAGTGTGAGGACTTGACCACTGAGGAATACAACAAAGAGAGCCATAAAGCCATGGGTTATTACGCCTTCTACACAAGCCCTTAAGAACTGCTTATTCGGGTTGTTTCTCTCTCTTTATTTTGTTTGAAGTGATCTGCCTATGTTGTGTTTTTAATCTTTTAATCTGCAAGTGCCAAAGCTTTCGTGCACCCGGTTGTGCTTGTTCCTTTTTTTTGCTCATTTGTGAAACACGCTTCATTTTCATGAGGTTTTTACTTTTGATTCTTTTTATAGCATGCCCTTAATTCTTTTTAATCATATTTTTCTATGACGCCCGATGTGATTTTCCTTTTATTTAAGACCCCTCTGTTGTACAGTATTTGTGCACTTTAGATTGTGATGTATCTTGTACAAATGTTCTCATGGCACTGTTATGAAAGGTGAAATAAAATGTGCTTTTCATACTTTCTTTGTCTTTATTTGCACTGTAATATTAACACTTCTATCTTCATTTTTAAATATATGTAGTTTGTATATTTCCTGTGTGATTAGAAAATCCAATTTGAAATTAGACTTATTCATGAGCCTGTTCATTAGAAGAAAAACTATTACAATGAAATTCGTTCATTTATTTAATATTGTACTCCACGTCGTGTTTTAAACGTTCAGTTTACAACATGAACACGTAATATTTTAATAAACCAACAGATGTTTCGCGCAGCAACGAGTGAAATGTTTGTTAAAGCACATAGAAAATTATTCCTGTGGCTCAGTGGTAGAGCATTGCGTTAGCAGCGCAAAAGGTCGTGGGTTTGATTCCCAGAGAACGCACATATACTGATAAAAAATGTACAGCTTGAATGCACTGTAAATAGCTTTGGATAAAAGCGTCTGCTAAATGCAAAAATTATTAAATTAGAAAACAAACGCGTTTTGGGTTGATTTTGAAATATAGCTAATATTTGCCATTTAAGACTTATCCAAAATTTCTGCAATAAACCAAAGATCAGTTTTGTTTTTAGACTGTTTTTATTTTTGTGGAATAATATTCTAAATCTTAAATGTCAACAGAGTCGTTCTTTTTAAATGTTGCATTGAACACCAGTGTAGTCTAATTATTCTTCGAGAGTCTATTCGTTTTCTCCAGAAACATCATGATGGATCTCGATCTCCAGATCAACCACAAACGCGCCGTTGTGTCTTTATTTGAACGCGTTCTGGTGAGCTGGAGTTTGTCGTCTGTATATTCAGCAGCTTTTCCCGGAGTTATTTCGGATCACACGAAACGCATTCTGAGTGAACGTGACAGAGGAAGTCACTGCAGTTCCTCATTTGCTCTCTTCGTCTTTTATGCCACTATTTTCTGCGCTTTAGATGAAAAAGACACAAATACATTTTCCTTTTTAACCCCTGCTGAACACATTTAGGGCTGCTTCTGTACAGTGACCGCACGATTGTACTTCCAATGCATTCAACACTTTGTCCGAGAAATGTAACGCATTATGTTGTTCAAAATATTCACATTTATTTGTATAGCGCTATTCACAATACGCATCGTTTCAAAGCATGCAGCTTTACAGAAAATGCATGTTCAAAACAGCATTCTTTTTTTTTTACAGCATGTATCTGCTTTTTAAGAACCCATACACCTAAAGAACTTATAATTAAACATCAACAGCTTATTAAGATGTGTGCTTTACGTATGACTTCATGTTTAAAAGCGCATGGTGATCGAAAGGCTGAACTATCTTTAAAGACCTTTCCTAAATTTCTGACACATTGCATTTTATTAATTGAGGAGGCAACTGATGGCAACTGAAGCTCAATGAAAGTGTGAATGTTACGCATCAGATATGAGATGCTGGTCGTGCTGATAAACTTTCTAAGCAAGACGCACGAGGTTAGGCCCATATTTGGCATGCATGTTTAATGAGAATTGGACCCTCTCGGAGCTCTGCTCCGTCTGTCAGCTCACAATCCTTCCTCATCAGCGAATCCCTCTTGAATTAATTTCAATGCCCCGGTATTTTTTAAGTCTAATGAATTCTGTTGTCAGACTTCTTGACAGAAAGCGAAGACTCCGACTAACTCCAATTAACACCTTCTAATGATGCTGAGCTCCTGATGGCGCTGAGATCATCTGCCCCGGGCGGGGTACTGATGGGGGTAGCGGGGCTAAAAATGTTCTGTGCTCCTTCATCACCCGTGTCAGCGAATCTCAGCCCGGGTCACCGCGACCCGCTCCGCGCAGCGCGTACGAACTCCTGCCTCGCTACTGCTGCTGCTGACTCGCGTTACGCGGCTTACTTTGAGTTTGTGAGTCTTACAAGACAAAAGTGTGGCACTTAATTTGAAAACAGTCTTTTCTTAAAGATATGTTCTTAATTTAGTGTCTTTCAGTCCATGCCTGTTAGCTTTTAAGTCACCTGTCAGCTCACAATCCTTCCTCATCAGCGAATCCCTCTTGAATTCATTTCAATGCCCCGGTATTTTTAAGTCTAATGAATTCTGTTGTCAGACTTCTTGACAGAAAGCGAAGACTCCGACTAACTCCAATTAACACCTTCTAATGATGCTGAGCTCCTGATGGCGCTGAGATCATCTGCCCCGGGCGGGGTACTGATGGGGGTAGCGGGGCTAAAAATGTTCTGTGCTCCTTCATCACCCGTGTCAGCGAATCTCAGCCCGGGTCACCGCGACCCGCTCCGCGCAGCGCGTACGAACTCCTGCCTCGCTGCTGCTGCTGCTGCTGCTGACTCGCGTTACGCGGCTTACTTTGAGTTTGTGAGTCTTACAAGACAAAAGTGTGGCACTTAATTTGAAAACAGTCTTTTCTTAAAGATATGTTCTTAATTTAGTGTCTTTCCTTCCATGCCTGTTAGCTTTTAAGTCACCTTTTCTTTTTTTTTTCCTTATAAGGTAAATTATGTAATTTTGTGCGCCATTTGTGAGTCTAAAACAGTCCGTTATGCTGCTTGATATTGCAAACTGGTATTTGCTATCATATAATTTTAATGTATTATCATAATCATAAACACACTGGTTTGTAGCGCAAACGGCTTTGATGTTTACCGCACTTTGTTATTCTACTATAGCAGCTAATAAACCGGAAGTCTCGCACATTCACGTAAATATTATGCAAAATAAAGTGGGCATGCTGTCTACAATGTCTGTGTGCTCCTGGAAGATGACAACAACAACTTTATTGGTGCACATTTAAAATGTGCAGTTTTTTGATAATAATCAATAATCTAGATTAAGAATGTACCTCTCAAACATTATAAACACCACCTTCTGTAACTAACTGAAGCAAATAGCAAATCATGACTCATGCCACATAAACTAAGCGTATAGGCCTTGAGCTCTTGATTATCTTGATTTCTTGCTCCAATAGGAAACATGTAGGCTAATCGAACATGAAACTATGCTTGTTTGCAAACAAATTGTGACTAAAATTGACTCCAGGGCTATGTGGAGATTATGTCAATGATACACAGCACACATGCCACCATTTAGATTATATGCCACACTTCTAAGTAGTTCATGGTTTTGCAGTGACTCATCTCAGTAGAGATCTGGTGGCTGATAAAATGTAGATATGAAATTATGTTGTAGTGGCATGCTTTTTTTTTTTTTTTCCCCCCACCTCTAAAGGACAGTTTTCTCCTTGTGTCGTCATGGCGCTTTGAGATTGAACTGGAGGATGTCTTGATCTTGTCTTGTTCGTTTAGCTAATGGATCACATGCACACATGACCCTGAGCTTTGGGAGGACAGGAACTGTACTTTTACAACGAGTCAATCGACTGCGACACTAACACGCATTAATGCAGGAACTCCACTAATCAATAGACACTTCACCTGCGCTCTGCATGTCGAGTCACAGCATGTAAACGAGGAGAGAAAAACACGACCCGTCTAATCCCGGGCCATCAGACACCTGAAGGGATTTCCAAAAGAGGAAGTGATCCGGATTCACTCCAAATCACTTTTATACTACAAAGGCTTTATGTTTGAACCAGTTTGGCACATGCCAACATCATGAAAGCAGCAGGACCTCTGAGAAACACTGCATCGTTGGCCTAAAGCATGAACAATAAGAGCAGCAGCAGCATGTGAAAGTTGAGATTAAGACACAAAATAGTGCATTTGTATTGTTCATTTAAGTAATTTCTTGTTTATGGCTGATATGACACTGATTTTGGAATTTATACTGGACTACTATCTGTCAGCTTTGCCTCATGCAAAAGCAAACACTTAGTTACAAATGCAATTTGTCACCCATGATTCATTTATTCTATTCATATATTCTATTCAAGAAGAATTTAAGTTTCAGGTGTAAAACTTTGGAAAACATGAAGTTAGTACAAGCATTAAATAGAAAGCTAAAAATGGGGAAAAGCTAATTGCCCCATGTGACTTTTCATGATGCAAAAAATATGCATATGCATATATACATATATAGAAAAAATAGAAAGCTAGTGTTTGTTTTTGTTTTTTTTATTAAAAAAATAAATAAATAAAAAAGATAAATATAGATAACGTAGAATTAAAATAGAATAGAAAGTATTAGAGTTAGAGGGTCAAATAAAGGTGGAACAGATGTGTTTTAGTCGTTTCTTGAAGATGGTTAAGGACTCAGCTGCTGGGATTGAGTTGGGCAGGTCATTCCACCAGGAGGGAACAGTTAATGAAAAAGTCTGTGAAAGTGATTTTGTGCCTCTTTGAGATGGCACAATAATATGCCGTTCACTTGCAGAACGCAAGCTTCTAGAAGGCACATCGATGAACAGAGGTGTGACATGCGTTCTTTTCGGCTCATTAAAGATTAATCTCGCAGCGGCATTTTGGATTAATTGTAGAGGTTTGATAGAAGTGGCTGGAAGACCTGCCAAGAGAGCATTGCAATAGTCCAGCCTGGACAGAACAAGAGCTTGAACGAGGAGTTGTGTTGCATGTTCTGAAAGAAAGGGCCGGAT
>NW_015506002.1:331963-332622 GCF_001515645.1 Sinocyclocheilus grahami
AAACATATATACACAGAATGAAACAAAGTAAGGAAAAAGGAGAGAATAGAAAAGAATGGCAGTATTTCACATCACTTAACCACAACCTTTGAAAATCATCAGAGAATCCAAAAATCATCTTAAAAAGGGACTGAAACTTAAACACGCATCTAAATAATTTTAAGTGGTTACTTGCATTGGTTTCAATTGCTGAAGAAGAGTCCGGATGCGGTAGATAACAGAGGTCTTTTGATGAGTTGGTGAGGAGTCAGCTGGAAGTTTTTACTTCTGGTTCTTCTGAAGAAGGAAAAGTCTCCAGCGACTAAAGTTACTTGAAGATAAAAACTGCCGGGAAATAAAACTCAAAAGGAAGATCTTGAGAGTCTTGGAGAGGTGTTGTCTCAAACGAATAAGAGTTTCTGAGCAAAGTTTATTCCGGGCTAATCGCTTTTGAGAATTCCTATTCTGTGTGGACTGGCCAATAAGAGGCATGAATTTTGAGAGGGAGAAACTTTCTTTGTCTCTTGTTTATGGCTCATTTGCATGTTTTATGGCAGGTCTGGAATTTCTGTAGTTTTAACCCAAAATATCGTACAAATCATATGATGCGTTTCACAATCACATACTGTACGTCATTGTCCGAGAAATGAAGAACAGGTAACATTGATACCAAGAAACAA
>NW_015506002.1:332795-335441 GCF_001515645.1 Sinocyclocheilus grahami
AGAAGATTTGGAAGCCGCTCTTGCCAGTCTTAGGGCTTCAACAACTGAAAGCAAGACAGTCTCGGTCGAATGTCCACTTCTGAAGCCAGATTGGTTGCTGTCCAGGAGGTTGTTCTGTGTGAGAAAGGCTGAGACTTGGTTGAACACAACTAGTGTTTTTGCAATGAAAGGTAGAGGGGAAACCGGTCTGTAGTTCTCTAAAAGAACTACAATAATATTCTAATAATATTAGAAGGATTTGGAGTAATGACTGGAGTAATGATGCTGAAATTTCAGCTTTTGATAACAGGAATAAATTATATTTTAAATTATATTAAAATAGTAAACAATATTTCACAATATTACTGTTTTATTGTATTTTTAATCAAATACATTTAGCATTTGTGGGCAGAAGTGACTTGCTTTGAAAACATTAAAAAATCTTAATTATTCCAAATTTTTTGACCAGTATGAATTAATAACGTAAACAACCGTGGAACATCTCTTCTGTTTCACGAAATAAAGAAATAAACTACATGAAGGTAATCAAATGATGACAGTCTTCATTTTTGGGGTGAACTATCCCTTTAAGACCCTCAAACATCATTAACACACAGTGAAACAGTCCTTTAAGACGGACTGAGTGAATGGACATGTAGCTTGCAGGAGGAGGTGTGGGAAATGAGAACGAACTGAGATCAGTCTGTTCTCAGATTAATCTGACTCTTTAGGCTGATTTGAGGAGGTCAGGTCTGTTGTGCTGGGTCGTGATCACACAGATTGTCCAGCTGTATCCTGGTCTATGTGTGTGTATATGGTCTGGGTCAGTAGTGCGTGAATAACAGTGCTGGGGCCTGAAACTGTCCCCTGCTCAGACCTGCACTTAACACTGAATTGATTTCAGACACCCCTTGCCGTCCTGGGAGGGTCCGGGCTTTACCGCTTTTCAACAACCCCAACACACACACACACACACACACACATACTGTAAAATCAAAATTCTGCATAAGGCTGAACGCACCAGCACTGATTTAGAAGAACAAAACGCTGGATATGTTCAGAACCCATAGAATATGGGTTATCAGAATACATAGTATTTCTGCAGTGTGTATATTATGCATGGTATGCTCATTTTCTTTATGCATGTCAAAAAGTACAGCATACAACCAGGGAGCGCTGCACTACTGTATCCCACAGAGCAAAGCACCAGATTCCACATTTTATTTCCAGTATAACAAATGCAACGTAAGTGATTCTGTTAAAAAAAAAATATTATTTATCTAATAATTCTTGACTCATTCTATTTGATCAAACTGCAATAAGTTAAAGGGTTAGTTCACCCAAAAAAATGAAAATTATGTCGATCCAAACCTATAAACCTATAAGTTAATCTTCATAACACAAATTAAGATATTTTTAAAGAAGCCTAAGAGGTTTCTGTACTTTCACTGAAAGCCCAGGTAGCCTAAACTTAGGAGATCCAAAAAGGTTATAAGATCCATATGAATCAAGCTTTTAATTTGTTAAGCATTGTCACTTTATATGATGAATAGATTTAATTTAGGGGTTTATTTGGCTTTATCATTTGACTTTTTATGATCAACACACATACATAGAGTGCATCAAATATGGTAAACAGAATCTGTTCATCATATAAAGTGATTATATCTCTTTACAATACTTCGATTAAACCACTCGGTTCATATGGATACGTTTTACACTAATGACACATTTATGACCTTTCTGGATCTTAAACATTTGGTTACATGAACAGTTTGAAAGGAATCACAGAAACCTCACAGAGTACATTAAAAAAAATTATTTCAAAGATTTCAAAAGTCTTTGAAAGGGTTTGAAACGGTAGATTACAAAGATGGACTTTTTCATTTTGGGGTTAACTATCCCTTTAAGACATAAAATTGACATAAAATTGGGTTGGAAATGCAAAATAATAAAAATTAAAAATGCTCATGTGGAGGTCATGTGACAACAACACGGCATATGACTTTTTGATGCACAATGAGCTCTGTTTCACAAACTAGTATTCACTGTACAGTAACTAGTATACCAATATTAAATTTTTAAATGCAGTCACACTTTTACTCCATAGTTCTGGGTCAGGATGGTGGGTCGGAGGCGTTGTTCGGTACCAGCGCCCCCCTGTGGCTCTTCTCCGTGGCACCAGCAGACACATGGAGCATTAAAGCTTCCAACATGACCGCAAACAAGTTCCAGTCAAGTGTGTGTGTGTGTGTGTGTGTGTGTGTGTGTTGTGTGTGTGTGTGTTTGTGTGTGTGTGTGTGTGTGTGTTTGTGTGTGTGTGTGTGTGTGTGTTTGTGTGTGTGTACAGGGAGCATGTTGTCCGTAGCCGACTGGCTGGAAAGTTGCGGTGGCTGAAATCAATGCACTGGCACTTTGAGGAGCATCCGACAGATTTAGGATGTCCCTGTAGGGTCCAAATCACTGGGAAAAAAAGAAAAACAACATCCCTCCATCCCTCCAGCGCCCCAGTGAAAGAAGGATGCTATCTCTCCATCACCCCGGGGAGCAAACGCAACACACTTGATAACCTCCATCCTGAATAATAACCTGCTCGACACACACACACACACCCACACACACAAACACACACACACACACACACACACACACACACACACACACACA
>NW_015506002.1:336111-382050 GCF_001515645.1 Sinocyclocheilus grahami
TGTGTGTGTGTGTGTGTGTGTGTTTGTGTGTGTGTACAGGGAGCATGTTGTCCGTAGCCGACTGGCTGGAAAGTTGCGGTGGCTGAAATCAATGCACTGGCACTTTGAGGAGCATCCGACAGATTTAGGATGTCCCTGTAGGGTCCAAATCACTGGGAAAAAAAGAAAAACAACATCCCTCCATCCCTCCAGCGCCCCAGTGAAAGAAGGATGCTATCTCTCCATCACCCCGGGGAGCAAACGCAACACACTTGATAACCTCCATCCTGAATAATAACCTGCTCGACACACACACACACACACACACACACAAACACACACACACACACACACACACACACACACACACACACACACACACGTTTGTTTTTCTATTATTGTCTTCTATTGCTTTAAAACTGGACTAATAACAAACATTTCTGCATGTTACATGTACGTTCCAAATAAATTAATAAACATTAAATACTGTAGTGCAAACTATTTCATTATATGAGAAGAAAGACTGGCACAGAAGGGAATACGTTGCGCAGGACAACAATAATATTGACCACAAATAATACAAATAAATCTGTCATTGATGTCAAGTTTAGCTTTCTAATTATTTTACATTTTGCAGTTATTTGTAGTTACAGGTTATATATTTATATTAAATAAATCATATACACTAACGTTCAAAGGTTTGGTAAGATTTTATAATGTTTTAAGTCTCTTCTGCATTTATTTGATCAAAAATACAGCAAAACAGTGAAACATTATTACAATTTAAAATAACTGTTTTCTATGTGAATCTACAGTAAAATGTAATTTATTTCTGTGATGCGCAGCTGTATTTTCAGCATCATTACTGCAGTCTTCAGTGTCACATGATCTTCAGAAATCAGTATAATATGCTGATTTTGCTGCTCAAGAAACATTTCTGATTATCAGCAATGTTGAAAACAGTTGTGCTGCTTCATATAATCAAGGAAACCATGATTTATTTTATTTTTCAGGATTATTTGATGAATAGAAAGATCAAAAGAACAGCATTAATTTGAAATAGAAATCTATTGTAACATTATAAATGTATTTACTAGCACTTTTGATCAATTTAATGCATCCTTGATGAATAAAAGCATTATATTCTTTAAAAAAATGTTAGAGTAACTTAAAAGCATTTTTAATATGTTAAAATGTCCATAAAGCATAATGCCAGCAGTGTGATCAAATGGCTTTTGGGGCAGATGGCAGCTCCTCTAGAGTTGAACTGTTGACCCCGTTGGCCCCAGCTATGACAGACCTACAGGATCCTGGAGAACCGGAGGATGCACTGGTTCATAGTGATCTGTGGGAGCTCATCTATCTTAGTTTAGTCAGCTGGAGACCATAATCTCATGAGTGATGGAGGTGTGATACTGGATAAAAGCTCAAGGCTTGCTGGTTTGGTCGGCACAAGGACTGGCCTACGACCATCACCACTGTGTCTCTGTGCAAGGCACTTAACCTCAGGTTACTCCAGAGGGACTGAACCTGTGGTAAGTCGTCTATAAGACACTTTACATAAAAGCAGTTGCTTTTACATCCAAATAATTATCAAAAATATGATTTGGAATATATTTCTTAATGCATTTCATACTCATAATGTCACTACACAGTTTGTTAAAATTAATACTTTTATTCAGCAAGGACACATTCAATTGATCAAAAGTGACATTAAGGACATTTATAATGTTACAAAAGATTTTTATTTCAAATAAATGCAGTTCATTTGAACTTTCTATCTATCAAAGGAATCTTGAAAAATCACTTGAATGTATCACAGTTTCCACAGACATATTCTGCAGTGCTCTTGAAGCATTCTTGAAACTGTTTTCAACATTGATAATAATCAGAAATGTTTCTTGAGCAGCAAAAAAGTGACACCGAAGACTGGAGTAATGATGCTGAAAATTCAGCTTTGACCACAGAAATCAATTACATTACACAAGTAGAAAGTAGAATTTAAAACACATTTCCACAGCAGAACCCCTGTTTGTGACTTTCTCCTGACGTGCCACAGAGCAGCGACATTAATTTATGATGGGGTCAGTCTCCATGGAGTAACCTGAGGTTAAGTGTCTTGATAACAGACACAATGCTAACGCTACGCTAATATTAGTCTGTTTCTCTCTTATTCCGAGGTCACCGTAGCCACCATATCCAGTCTGTATCCAGATCAGATAGTCACTGCTTTAATGCTGTTCAGTTGCTTTGACACAATCTGTATTGTTAAAAGCCCTATATAAATAATGGTGATAATTCATAGGTCAGTCCTTGTGGGAATTAAACCAGCAACCTTCCGGATACCAGCTCTGAGCTCTGACCACAACACTAAACCACACCAGACCGCAAACCCTCTGGAAAACACAGCTCCTCTCAACACCAAAACAGACGATATCTCTGGAGCAAAGAGCTTGATAAAACAACCTGGAATTAAACCAAACTCAAAACTACTAAACACTCCCAGAATAAAAATGCTGTTTAAAGGGTTAAATCACCATTTTCTTATCCTTGCGTTGTTCCAAACCTTCCTCTAAGACTCACTTTCTTCAGAGGAACACAAAAGGAGCTGTACTACTCCATTCAATGACTTCACAAAATAATACGGGTCTATAAAGTGCTTTAGAAAAGACAAAAAAACACTATAACTTTATCATGCATTGATTTGAGAGTTTGGCAATATTAATCACCATCTATTTTCATTGTATGACAAAGAGCAATATTCTGCTGCAGAAGAAATCAATAAATATGATGGGCAACTATTCCTTTAAGACTCAATCTTTCTTTACCTCAGGCTGATGGTGTTTGTACCTAACAGTTCGACATGTGAATGTCTGAAGCCTCTGGCACTGGAGCGTTTTAGACTCCATTGCGTCATTGTGGTGACTGGCAACTCGCATTGGGACAAATTTCTGACAGCAGCTCTATATGACACATAAATAATAGCCAAAAACGATGTTTTTCAAAAGTGCAACAACAATAGCAGTGCTTGTTGAAAATAAAATGTGTTATTCTACATGCTTGCCATTGAAAGACTATAAAAAACATATCGAAAGCGACTTGCATGATGTGCATTTTATTGATGTGTGTTTCCTGGGAATCATTTAAATTAAAACAATGATGGGAATCAAAGCAAAAGAGTACAAAACTACAAATAAAAGTGAATCGGATAAGTTAGCTTCATGCTTCAATAAAAGCATCCTCATGTCTGTGCATCATAAAGGTGCACTCAGGTAAAGCAATGCAATCTCTGGATCTGAGAAACCCGTATACACACCTCGGGTACTCAGTGAGTGTTAAAGGATCTGAACAGAACTACAGTCGAGGTGTAATTAACTGGTGAGAGTATCTGTGCTATCCGTGTTCTGTGGTGTGACTTGACTTTTGGGAAAATAACTATTTCAAGACTGAACCCCTGCACGGTGAGAAAGCCACATCTGACATCTTACAGCGCACACCGCCGCTAGAATGGAGAGATGTGCTGTCATTTGTAGACAGACTTATGTCTGTATAAGAGCACATTTCTGGGTACAGCTGTTAAGACACACTCAGACCAAGAAAACATACTCAAACAAACATGAATATTTCAGAGAAGCCTTCAAAAGACATGAGAAACAGCCTTCAGAACACTGCAGAACTGAGACGGAATAATAGCAATCTGTTAAATAACTTGAATAAGATTCCTGAAGCCTTCAAAATGCACTTATGTTTATGCTCTAAACAGATGTTTCATTCCAAACTGACATGCAATAAAAGCACAAATCACATTAAGTGGAAATTACCCTGATAGAGGGGGGGAAAAATGCACAGCATATGCTCAGATAGGCCCCAAATGACAAGAGGAAAGCCAAAAAACAACAAATAACCTGCAATATTTGCAAATGCATTGAATTATATATCAAGCTGCTGATAAACTAATATTACATCAGACTGACAATGCACAAACACACAGCTGTACGTAATGTGTCATTATGCATCAGCCTGACAATTACATTTCAATGCAATTACTACAGATTTTAAAAAAAAATCATTTATAAAGACTATCCAAAGTATTATGCATCCATTTCTTATTTAAAATACAGTGGGACTACGAGCGTAAAACCCGATCTACTGTTTTTGTAAGTATATTACTATGCTGTAAAACATCCCTTCAATTACAAATGCATCTTCAACATGTTTTATAAAGCAATTATGATAGTTCATAATTACTGTTAGTAAATATGCTGATTCTGAAGACAAATTTGGAGGGATAACCAAAATAATCAAATCTAGTTTAATCAAACCCAGTCAAATTCCTGATTCTAAGCATCATTTAGTGAAGAATCATAATGGAATCATTGTCAGAGCATATATTTACACCATTTTTAATCACTATACAAGAGTTCCTAACGAGCACAGAGTATTTATAGTGCAAGAACAGAGCTGATGAAGGTCCCAGAGTTGGTCCATCATGAGCAGGTGTCTTAGCACGCACTCTAAAAATGGCTGTTGATTGACATGAACATTAGAAACTGGCCCTGCGTCTCAATGTGCATACTATCCATCCTAAATGTGAGATTAGAATAAGTGTGTCCCAAAGCATATTGAAAAGAGTATGCCAAAAGTCCCCGGATGGTCTACTATTTCAGGTCGAAGTGTGGATCTGTGCACACTCTAATGGCTAATATTGCCCACAATTCATTGCGCTTTGGTGAAGGATTCTGTCCAGAACTACAAACACAAATAAAACGCATTAAAAACTACAAACATGGCAGATGTGCGCGACCAGAGGTTAGGTAGAGAGGCTTAGAAAAAGGGGTTTGAGTTTGTAATATTCAACATTTAACCTGGTAAAAAAAATATGTATTTAATGTTATCCGTGTTATATTTAATCTGTAACAGCAATGCAAACTTTTATAAACATCCGTTTGGTCGTTAACTTTTAAATGCATCATTATGCATAAAATATGAGCAGAGTTCTCAGCATGAAAGACCCACAGCTCGCAGACCAACGAGCTACTTCTTTTCTCTCCAGTACGGTAGGAAGTTAAATTAAATGCAATGTGGAGGATGCTAACCGTGACAAGATGATTGACAGGCCAGTTTACAGTGACAGGGTGCGTATATCTATGCGACAGAGCGTCTTGTGTGACGAGATAGTAGCCTATGTCCCAAAGCTTGCCTACTCTTCTACTACACACTCAAAAGTGTGTACTTTTTCTTCACCAAAAGAGTACATACTTTAAGGGCGTAGTATAAGTAGGCACATTGAGACGCAGCATGCGTTTTGATGGATGGATTCCAGAGATCACGTGACAGGCTAGAGGACCAAGCCCATTTGGGGTCCCGATGATGGAAGCTGTCTAAATCAGGGGTGCCCAAGCTCGGTCCTGGAGGGCCGGTGTCCTGCAGAGTTTAGATCCAACCCCAATCAAACACACCTGAACCAGCTAATCAAGCTCTTACTATGCATACTAGAAACTTTGTAGCAGGTGTGTTGAGGAAAGTTGGAGCTAAACTCTACAGAACACCGGCCCTCCAGGACCGAGTTTGGGCACCCCTGGTCTAAATCTTTCCTTGTTATTGATTACTAGCATTAAATTAGTCTTCTGCTGCTCTCTAGTGGTCTTTATGAGTAATTGATTTAGACCAGCAGATTCCTCACTAAGTAGTTGGGAAACATTAAAGTGCCCTCGCTTAAATATGCATAATATTATGGTTAAAAAGGTGATTACTTATGAAGTATAATACACATAAAACATTAAAACCATAACACAGCATAAAAACACATGGCCTTTACAAATAGTCGCCTACTGAAGCACTACGGTACAGTGATGGTAATATACCTTGGTATTCTACTAATAGTATTGCTCTGGTTTTATTGTGCTTATATATTAGCTATAACTTTTGATAAGTGACTCAAACAATAAAAAGGCACAATTTACCATTTAAATTACACAAAAAGAGAATATCCAAAGATGCTTAGCAGTACACACATCACAGGAATTAAGTTAGCTGCTATTTGCAATGGTTTCATTTAATAGTAATAATAACAATTTAATAATTGAATACTGTTATTGTTCATGTATGAGACACTTTGTTAGTAGCTTGTCCCTGCGATTGTTGATGAGTAAGTTATTAACTCTTCAACAATCGCATGTTGTTTTTCCATTTTTTCGCCACCTTTCCATTTTTCTACATATAGTATACTGTAAAAAAAATATGTAGAAAAATGGAAAAGGTGCTAGTAATTTTCCAGGACATTATCCATTGTAACCCGAAAATGTGTAATTAAAAATGCAGGTAAAAAAACAATACAGAAAATTCCTTCATATTAACATAGATTGTGCACTGTTTTTTTTTAGAGTGTAGCATACTAACTAACTGCCAATACACTGCTTAAATGTGTAATTGTTCAGAATTTGTAGTTTGACTTGTTTACTAGCTAATAATAACAATTTAAAAAATTGTAATCGTTCAAAAATGTGTAAGCTTTCAATAATTCAGTGTATTCCAGACAAAAAAGAAAAAATTACATGAAAGTATTTGATACAATGTAAATATATGTATCTACACAATAAGTGCATTGTATTAAATGACTAAATTAAATGAAGTACATAGTAGTTACTTAATATAAAGTGTGTGTGTGTGTGTGTGTGTGTGTGTGTGTGTGTGTGTGTGTGTGTGTGCGCACACACACTTTGGATGGGATAAATGCAGAGCACTAATTCCTAGTATGAGTCACCATACTTGGCCACATTTCACTTCACTAAGGTGTAATTTACACTAAACACTTTATGAAGTGTAATAGCATCACTGAACCATGGTTCATTATAGTACTTTGTTGTGAAACACATATGTTGAAGAACATACTCTGTTGAGACTGAGTGTTGAACAATTCTGAACTGTGAGTTTTTCAATGTTATAGTGAGGGAACTGTCATATACCTAATCAAATAACTTTTCAAATTTCACCTGAAAGCTTGAACATCGCTAATTAAATCTCTAATGAAATTTGACAAAGGTGGTAAATTGCAATACATTGATTTAATACTGTAACTGTCCACAGGGACTGTGCAGATGGACATCTCATTAATATTTCAGATGATTTGATGTGAACAATCATCGTTATTATGATTGACCGGCCGGTGGCGCTTCAATACAGAGTGCAAAAGAATCGATAAAACAACCCGTCACTCAATGATGGACTTTTTACATAAAATACACACACACTGTATATGTCTGTAATGTTTATTAACATTTTGAAGGCGCTTCTTCATTTTGTTGTAAAGTTAAAATAGACAAACTGGTATTCAAGTACAAACAATATACAAAAGTTTAATTTTTTTATCGCATTGTAAAAATCCAAGTGTGTCTCACTGCATATCTATACAGACAATTCTCTCTCGCTCTCTCATACTCTATATGCATCACATGATGAAAACTCATCTCCTTACTCCCTATAGAAATATCATATCACTGTTCCATGAAAATATTTAATCTAAGCTTTATTAATCCTAATCATACATTCACAAAAGAGAGCAAACTCTACTGAAATGACAATCAGATGGTGAGGGTTTCATTTCCATTTATGAATAAAAATAAGCCCCCTCAAATGTGGTGAATGATATAACTGAAGTCTATTACTGTTATTTTTTTTAAGTAAACCTTTTAAAATGAACAAATCATTCAGACCATTAAATGTAAAACTCATTAAATTGTGCAACCCATCACATCAGACCTGAGGAAATAGAATTTCTGATAGAAATGCTTTTATAATAATTTAATTAAAATAATCTCTAAAAAATATTGTGCTTGCAAAGTATATTTGATTCTCTGTCCGGACAAGCAAAACTAAACAATAAAAACTATTTTTTAAAACCAATTTATAAAAGGTTTATCATTACTTACACCTCCTGCAAATGTAAAGAATTGAACATCTAAAGGATGCCCAGGTTTGTTATTTGGAAAGTCGTTTACAGGATTCATCTGGAAAACAAAACAAAAGACATAAAAAATAACATTTAAAGTGACAATGAAAAATATAATTTTATGATATAAAATTTTCTATTAATGTTTTTTTTTAACAGCAGCAGGATTGTGCCAGATTCCAGATTCAGATAGATAGATAGATATGCAGATAGATAGATAGATAGATAGATAGATAGAACACCTCCTGCAAATGTAAAGAATTGAACATCTAAAGGATGCCCAGGTTTGTTATTTGGAAAGTCGTTTACAGGATTCATCTGGAAAACAAAACAAAAGACATAAAAAATAACATTTAAAGTGACAATGAAAAATATAATTTTATGATTTAAAATTTTCTATTAATGCTTTTTTTTAACAGCAGCAGGATTGTGCCAGATTCAGATAGATAGATAGATAGATAGATAGATAGATAGATAGATAGATAGATAGATAGATAGATAGATAGATAGATAGATAGATAGATAGATAGATTCAGCTCTATAATTCTTCATGAACTGAAGGCACAACCCTGAACTACAGGCAACGTGTTTATATTTCATATAATCATCATAACAGCACATAATACAATTGCTACTTTAAAGGAAGTTCACCCAAATTCATTTGCTGAATATTTCACTGGAGAAAGCAATATTACGGATAGAGGATTTGTATTATAGCCAGAAGTGACAGTTAGTTAAAAACGTCTTAATGCTGGATTTGTTTCAGCTTTTGTCTTCTCCAGATGTTAACTGATGGACTGGAGTGGTGTGGATTATTGTGATGTTTTTATCAGCTGTTTGGACTCTCATTCTGACGGCACCCATTCACTGCAGAGCATCCATTGCTGAGACACTGATGCAATGCTACATTTCTCCAAATCTGATGAAGAAACAAACTCATCTACATCTGGGACGGCCTGAGGGCGAGCACATTAAGCAAATTAAAAATTTTGGGTGAACTATTCCTTTAAGAGCAGTGCAAAACCGATAAAGTCAAAATATGAGCTTTATATTTATACTGTAAAGCACACATGCACAGGCTATTCTACAAGGTTTCTAATGCTACAGTTTACACACATGCATTTAAAAAAGTACATCAGCGTTATTTCTTCATCCAAGGCAATCGAACCTCATCTAACTATAGTGCGAATTCAGTGTGAATGCAGTTTATGCATTCTGTCTGTTGCTTCAATACTGAAAATAATTAGCTAAACAGTTTAGTACCAATGTTTTTTTTTTTTTTTTTAGGGTTTGTTTATTCCATTGTTGGTTTGTTTATATTTTGATGATGTAATTTAGAAGCCACTGACCGACTTTTATGAATCGAGCTCTTGCTGCGCACTCACTCATGCCTCTGTGAGACACAAACGCTGCGCTCTCCTCCTCCTCATCTTCCTCCTGTGCCTCGGCCTCCTGCTCCCCCTCGTCCATCCCGCCGTCCTCCGGCCCCGGCCCCGGCCCCGGATGAGGAGAGTGAGGGAGGGATGCAAGCGCACAACCTTCTGAAGGGTACTCACAAACTCTCTCCAGCTGAGCGTCATCGAAACACACCTTCACCTAAACCAGAGACAAGTGACGGACATATTACAGTATGGTCTTGAAAATAAGACCATACAAACAAATAAAAAATACAACTCATTATAAAGATGCAAATAAGACCGAGACATTTATTTTGCGTAACATCAGTTTTTGTTTCCCACAGAAGAAAGTCATAAGGGTTTGGAACAACATGAGGGTGAGTAAAGGATTTTGGCTGAACTGATGTGTAAATGCATACACTCTTAAAAGCTGTGAATGAAACAAAAATACAAGAAAATACTCTTTCGGTTTTTCTACTTAACAATTTCGAGTTTAATTCAGCACATTTGTGATCCTTTGTGACAAAGTAAATCCTGCACCAATTTTTTTTTCAGCGTACAATAAGCAGTGTCGGGTAAATTACTCTAACAAAGTAATAATTACTAGCTACTAATTACATCTTCAAAAGTGTAATTAGATTGCTGTACTAACTGTCTCTGAAAATATTGCATTTCTCATTACTAATTACTTTCTAAATACCATTTCAACCTTGACCAGTTGAACAATACAAGGACAAGGACGTGAAACTGCTCTTTTAATTCTTTCAAATAAATAATAGAAAGCTGCATAAGTTACTCTTGAACTGACCAAAGTATTTAAAGGGAAAAGGTTACATTAAAAACATACACTTTAACATTAGATGTTACATTTTTGATGTTTAATCCACTATTGTTTTATTTAGACTTGTTATTGTACAGTATTTAATGCAATTACAGCTAAAGTAACTAATTAAATTACAGGGAAATTAAGAGTAATCCCTTACTTTACTTTTACAAGGGAAAATTACAGTAATTATTTAGTAATGCATTAAGCCCGGGACCCCACTGGCAGATATTTGTTGTTGTTTTAATCATAAATTCACTTCATTTTGATCAATTTCTTTGTGGCCCATTCCATTAATTGCTTTAATTTTCTTTATTTGGTCTTAAAACTTCCTTCACAAAACCTGCAGAGACCCTGAATCAAGTCACACCTCAAGGATTTCAGATACAGAAATGACTTTTTGTTAGGAGGTTATCAGCCTGTAAGTAGCTATTTAGCAGATGTTGATATCCAAAGCAAGACTTTCCTGAAAAACCTGTTTCTCACCATCTACTCCACGCCTTCTGTCGTCTGATCGATAGTTTAGACTTTATTAGCAAGTTAAAGCTCTTTTAGTCTAATTGTACAAACATCCACTTTCAGTGTGTGCATCAAATCTGATCTGATTTTTATAAAGTAAATGTAAGAATAACTTTGATATTGTTAGTAATATTTGAAGATGAACACTTACTGGACTGAAGCAGCTCGGCTTTACTTGATTATCATCTTTTAGAAAAATCAGTGAGTCTCAAATTTGATCAGACTTCAGACTTTTGAGGAGCGTTTATTTGTTTGTCTCTCAATCATCATTGCATTGCATTATATGTTTGGATCATTTAAATCTCATCTCACTAAGACAGATTACTGGAGATATAGAGTGACGACTGATATTTATGTAAGTCTCAGCTATACTGTTATAAAGATCTCATTGATTTACATTACATCAGAATTTCATCATATAAATATCAGACGCATATAAATATCAGGATCTGCACTAAAGTGCATATTTTGGTTCATTTTGGGCCTCTGAATAAAATGTATGGCTGTATGAGCCATAAAAGCCTGACTGATCGAATATGATAAACATAAAACACATATGCATTTTTTTTTTTACATTTTTTGAACTTTTAAACAAAATAATTTAATGAAACTGTTCCATTTTAAAGCAGCACTATGTAACTTTTTCTGTGTTCAAAATTTGCTAAATGTATATAATGAGCGAGTACAGCATGAATTCATCTTCCGAACCGCGTTTTTTTGTCTTATTCCGAATCACTCCGGTACACTTATAATAAGTACTTATATTCGGACTATTGTAGCCTGATCACCGCTGCGGGGTAACCCACACCTGCGTGAATCGCCATAGACATACACTTAAAGAAGTAGATCCGGTTGGAATGTTCTTCCGCGGGATGTGTGCAGTTCTGTTTATTAACCGCTAGAGCGACAAAAGTTACATAGTGCTGCTTTAAAATATTTGATTTTCAGACCAGCAAAATTTCAAACATAAGATAAAACAGAAATAACACAGAGGACATAATACAGAGAGAAAAGTAGCGCCATAATGGCTTAAGGTTCAAATGAGGAAAGTGTAGAATCACCCCCCACTGACAGATTAAGAGTCTGACGTCAATCGTTCTGCACACACTACCAAACTACTATTGCTATTTCTGTTGCACACGGCGTAGGAACAGTACAAGGTTTTCTGTATGCATGCACAGATGATCTTTTAGATTCAACAGAACGTTTCGTATACACAGCCAGAGCATTGCGTGGAATCCTCAGAAACAACAGGCCATATAATGAACCCAGTCACAGAACATAAAGCTGTCTCCAAAGACAGTCAACAAGTGTGAACTATAAGAAGAATGAAGGTTAGATGTGGTCAGAGTGTAAACCAGGGCAATGACTCTTGGAGCAAGTAAAATGCAATGCATGAACACGTGATATTGTCGGTCATATAGTATGAACTGAAATTTTCATAAACCGATAACCCTAGGTTGCTTTTGGTTTTATGCATCCTCGTCTGTCTGTGCTACAGGAAGTGACACAGCTCTGAGGAGGAAGTAGCCAAAGAGTTGTCACAAGACTGCTTTAAAACCCCGAAATGTTGCAGCTACATAAAACACACACTTTAATCATACAGCGTTAAGCTTGTAAAACATGCACATTACACACATCAGCTTCACTTTAATTCGAAACATTGATTTGTTGTTATTTACACTACTCGTAAAAAGTTTGGAATGATTAGGATGTTTTTAAACATCAAACAGTTTGTCAGCTGAAACTCTTTAATCTAAAATATTTACCTGAGATTTAAATGATTTCAATAATTTAACAAAACATTCACTTGTTCGCTCTTATGCTATGTTGGTTGGTCATGGAGGTAGACAAAATATTGAATTTTTTAGTAAGTTATTTAATTAGATTTATTTTAACTATTATTATTATTATTATTATTATTTCAGTTTACATTTTTTATGATTTAATTCTCAGAATTTTTTATTTATTTTCATTCATATAATTTGATTTACTTACATTTTAATTTTATTAATGCTTATTTTAATATAATTTGTATTTAAACAGCTTTACGCTTTTTCCTTAGAAATCCCAGTCTAAGAAATAAAACCTTTGCCAATAATTAATTAGCATAAATGTAGGCCATTTATGGCAATTAAGCACATTTCTGTATTCTAACGTATAATATGCAGTCGCAGCTGCACATTTAACAGCATTGTACAACTTAAAGTAAAGTCACACAACTATGTCATTTATCAAATTTAATACTTTTCCCACTAGAATTGGAGCTGGAGGTGTTTTATTATCATAAATGCTTGTGGACTTCTGTCTCAAGAGTCTGATTTCATTGTTGTCTTCTCTTCATGTACATTTGACTCCAGTTCCTGGCAGAAGTTAGTGTATGTGGTTACACTGATCGCCACAATGCAAACATACTGCTCTATTAACTCCCTCTGAAAACCCAGCTGAATTAAAAGGTCATTCTGCTGTTCCTAGGAGAACGCTGCCACATCCCCTCGTCCCCTCTTTCTGCTCTGCTGAGTTCCTTTGTGTTTGCTGTGTCCCACTTACTACAATAAGCTGTGTTGGATGAAAACAGGCACTGCCATTAAACACTGGAAGACCAAATATCTCTCTGAATAGTTGCTGATAGTTGTGTTTCCAGAAGTGAAAGTTTCCAGCATTGTGTGTGTTAGTGTTCTCTGCAGCTCGAGGGAGGAACTACAAAGATATTGAGAGGAAGCCAAGCATTCAGTAGTATATCATGTGTATCAGCCTCACTGACATATTCTGCAATCAGATGCCATCATAAATGGCTTGTGGTCACATCAGTGTTCTGTATGTACTGTAATTCGCCCTACTGTACACTGTAAAGAATTACCGGTAAAAGACTATAAAAATGCTACAGTAAAAACCTGTTAAATGGTTAACGGTAAATTCCCCTACTATATACGGTGAAAAACTGTATTGGACATTACATGTATTGGACATTAATTTTACGGTAGTATACCGTTTTTGGAAGTTTCTTCTTAGTTTTTTCTTATCAGTTTTGTATATTAGGGATGTATGTTACACCTAATGTTTTTAAATTAATGTTTATTGCATTATTTCAGTTTCATGTGTGTTACCGTGATGGTGTTTAGTGTTTGTGTGAATGACACACTGTGCACCTTCTATATATGTTATTATTTAAAAGCTGCTTGTGATGGGCTTTGGTTCATCATGTGACTTTCTCATCACCTCCTGTGTTTGGTGGTTATCAGTGTATTACAAAGGTACAAAACAGATTTCAGTACTTCAATAGGTTGGTATATTAACATTATATCAGTTAATGAAATTACGGTATTTAACTGTAAATTTAAGTTAAAACCGTAAAACCTAAAACGTTGCTACTGTATTTTTTACGGTAAAATTCCGGCAATCACAACTGCCGTTTTTTTACCGTAAATTTTACTGAATTTTTTTTTACAGTGTAGCCTAAGAGTATAAGGCATGACTGAAAGTATTGATAATGTAGAGTTTACTGAGTCCGATGTCCATTAAGTAAACCCTATGGTTGATTCAGTGAAGGATGTTTCTTCTTAGTTTTTTCTTATCAGTTTTGTATATTAGGGATGTATGTTACACCTAATGTTTTTAAATTAATGTTTATTGCATTATTTCAGTTTCATGTGTGTTACCGTGATGGTGTTTAGTGTTTGTGTGAATGACACACTGTGCACCTTCTATATATGTTATTATTTAAAAGCTGCTTGTGATGGGCTTTGTTTCATCATGTGACTTTCTCATCACCACCTGTGTTTGGTGGTTATCAGTGTATTACAAAGGTACAAAACAGATTTCAGTACCTCAATAGGTTGGTATATTAACATTATATCAGTTAATGAAATTACGGTATTTAACTGTATATTTAAGTTAAAACCGTAAAACCTAAAACGTTGCTACTGTATTTTTTACGGTAAAATTCTGGCAACCACAACTGCCGTTTTTTTACCCTAAATTTTACTGAATTTTTTTACTGAGTCCGATGTCCATTAAGTAAACCCTATGGTTGATTCAGTGAAGGATTCATTAGACTGATAGTTCCAGAGTTTGTCTTTTGTAAGAATCAGACTGCATTGGTCGTGCTTTAGGTTTTGCATGTAAACAGTAAAGACAATGCAACAAAATAACACGTTTCTTGATAGCATCACATATGTTGCTTGTGGAGATGCTTCTGTAAATGTCCTGTCACTGTTATTTTCTAGTTTCTATCCAGGTTCAATCGAACTGGTGTCATTATAACATTCTTCTGTAGAGTTGAAACTAGATAATGCTCTTTCCTGGGTCATTCTAGACTAACAAACGTCTAGGTCAGACAGAACAGTGTCAGGGTGAAAGGTACTGATGAACTGCAATAGATTAACCCCAGTCTATTCATAGACACTTGCTCTACTTTGAAGTCAGTCTTTTGGTTTAAGTCGATCATCTTAAAGGCATGTGTAATCATATGTTTATGACTTGGTTTGTTTGTTAACTACTCCCGAACAATGCAGAATGAATCAGGTGTTTCCTAAAGTCATTTTCAGATTTTTCTTTTTCCATGCAGCATTTAAATGTGTAAACTCACACAGGGACTATCTTCACCTGCGGACTGTGATGGCGTGAGAGATAAGCCTAATCCAGGTTTAACGCTGAGCAACTGCTTTGGCCACAATCAAAGATGACAGAGATATTCTGGCTTGACTATTGAGAGATCACACCTTGATTTGCTCTTGCTGTTCTCTGAAATTAGAAATCCAACTGAAACATAACCATGCATCTAAATTGCATTTTGCAAGTTGTGTGTTAATTTTATGGCATATCCCATATTTTAGAGTCTAATTGTAGCATGTTGCATATTAATTTCATGGCATATCCCATATTTTAGAGTCTAATTGTAGCATGTTGCATTTTGCTAATTGTGTGTTAATTTTATGGCATATCCCATATTTTCGAGTCTAATTGTAGCATGTTGCATTTTGCTAGTTGTGTATTAATTGTATGGCATATCCCATATTTTAGTCTAATTGTAGCATGTTGCATTTTGCTAGTTTTGTATTAATTTTATGGCATATCCCATATTTTAGAGTCTAATTGTAGCTAGTTTTGTATTAATTTTATGGCATATCCCATATTTTAGAGTCTAATTGTAGCATGTTGCATATTAATTTCATGGCATATCCCATATTTTAGAGTCTAATTGTAGCATGTTGCATTTTGCTAGTTGTGTGTTAATTTTATGGCATATCCCATATTTTATAGACTAATTGTAGCATGTTGCTTTTTGCTAGTTGTGTATTTATTTTATGGCATATCCCTTAGAGACTAATTGTAGCATGTTGCATTTTACGATACGATAAGATACAATACGATATACTTTATTGTCCCCTTCTTGGGCTAAGTGTATGCGGCATATACACATATAAATAAACAAAACACATAAATCACACGTGAAACATACTAAGCATACTAAACGGGGGGGGCATGCAGACGGTATATCAAAAGTCACAGTGCACAACGGAACAACCACTACTACACAACTTCCTAACCCATAAAACCAGTAACAAATAAAAATACCAGCAATAAATAAGTATAAAATAATGTAAGACACTGCACAGAGTTAAATGATGACTACTAACCAGAACCAAGTCACTGGCCATTGTCCTAACCATACAAAATTCTAATAGAAGCTGGCACAAAATAATTTTTAAACCGATTGAATTGACATTTGGGCACTCTATACCTTCTTCCTGAAGGCAGAAGCACGTACTCAGGGTGTTTGCTAGTTGTCTGTTAATTTTATGACATATCCCATATTTTACAGTCTAATTGTAGCATGTTGCATGGTCAGTTTTGTATTGCCCTTTTATTATCAGCACAGCAGCTCATTGTATAGGTCATGCAAAAACACAAAAACCCACTCACCGCTTTCGGTGTCCCTCTGCTTTTCACCAAGCATGACCGTTCAAGGTTCTGGTACCCTCCAATCACCTCAATCTCTTTTGCTGTAGGATACCGTTTCTTCCCTGCCTCCTTGGTGCTGCTGGGAGCAGGCGTGGGTATATGGCCCTGGGTGACTGCTTTGGGTGTTGCAGGGGTTCCTGTTGGGATGGCACCAGACGAGGCTGCCCCAGCAGGTCTTCTGGGGGTGATTGTGATGGTAGTTCCTCTCTTACCTGGTCTACCTGAGGCACTCCTAATGGAAAAGAGAGGTGGAGATGGAGATGAAGAGGGGGATGTGGTACAGGGAGAGGTTGGCGATGGAGGGCTTTGTTCTGGAGGTTTCTGTGAGTTTTCTGTTGATTCGGTGCTCCGGGCGTTGATTGTGAATGACCTGACCTGCTGAGGTATAGGGGATTGTCTTTGGACATTCCGTTGGCCTTCTGGAAATCTGGGACTTGTAGGTATTTGGGATTTCTGTGTCTCTCTTAGTATGTCTGGTTTCTTCTGGCCTTCAGTTGCCCTGATCTCTGGCTCTACAAGCGGCCAACTCTCCATGGTGGGCTGTGCCTTTTTGTCATTGTGGGAGCCACATCCTGCTTCCTGTTCCCTCAGCTGTAGTCGTTCCACCTGCCGCTGTACCATCTGAACACCTGTCGACTCCATCGCCTGAGTTTTGTCACCATCCCTCCCATGATTCCACAGCTTAGCAGTTTCTGGCAGGATGTCCGGTGATGGTGCTTGTCTGATGGGGTTGTATTTGCCCTGATGTCCACTGTGTGGGGGCATATCGGCTGTCCTTTCACTGATACACACTGCAGTCCTGGACCCCACCGTCTTGAGGTTATAGATCCGGCTCATGGCGTCCAACGAGTCCGAAAGTGGTGGGGAGGGAGAAAGAGAGGGAGGAAGATACTCTTCCTCTCTTTCTCTTTCGTCTATGTCCTGTGTTCTCCAAGCGATGCACGTTCCACACTCCTCTACATGGCGTTGTGTATCTCTCTCTGCTTCCCTGGGGCAGATATCGCTCTCTGAAGCGTCTCTGGCGATCTCCCCAACTTCTCTTTCTGTCGAAGCTGACTGCAAGAGCGACAGAGAAACAGGAACAGGAAGTTGAGGGTTTGACTTTGCCATGTTAACGTCCTGTGTGACGTCAAACAGTCTGAGAGTCTGTAATGTGGTTTCTTCTTGTTCTCTCACAGTTCCTCCTGCTTCTCTGCTGCCCTCTTCTTTGTCATCATTCTGTCTTTCCTTCTGTTGCTGACGAATTCTCTCTTTCAGAGACTCCACTCGGGTCAGAGGTCGCCCAGCCTTCCAGCTCCCTCTCCTCTCCACTTGTCCTCCATCTAGTGTATCCCCAGCAGGGAGACTCGCCCTCCTTCTTTCGGATATATTGACTCCATAAAATACAGTCCTGGGGATGGTGACTCCCTCTTGGGTGCACAGTTTTCTCTGGCCCAGTGTAACAGTTTGTTGTGAGGTAAAATGTAGTTCCTCAGAGGCTTGTTTTGGAATGCTTTGATACTGTTGATGCTCTTTTTGATCTTGGTTACTCATTTCACCAGAGATCCTTTCCGTGTCTCCATGTGAAAAAATATACCCTGTCCTCTTGAGTTCTCCATCTAATTTGACTTTTCCTATTTTACTGAGCAAATCCTCTGTGTGTTGGGTAAGGGCTGCTTGGCCAGAGGGTTGCCTTTGTCCAACATAGTCAACCATAGTCAGGCAACTGGAGTCCGCAGAGGGAGTGTTGTCACATCGGCACCGACTGTCTGTAGGGAAATCTATAGTACGGTCATCCGAGGGTGGTATATATATGCCACAGGATTGTTTTGAAACTACAACAGTTTCCTCCTCTTGATTCCATCTCCTTTCAGATTCTGTTTTGGCCTCAGTTTGGAATTCTGTGGGTCTCTGCCGTATCAGCGTCTCTCTCTCCTCTCTCCTCTTATCTCTGTATATCTCTTTATCAATCATTATCTCCCTCTCATTCTCCTCTCTCATTTTCTTAATCTCTATTTTTGAGCTGTTCTCCATCCCATCTTGTTTGATAGGAACTCGTCGCGCAAATGCGAACCCTTCAGGGATTTTGACAGAGGCCAGAGTGAAGTCCTCTCCTCCGTCTACACTTGAAGTCCATTCCTCTGTCTCTCCACAAACAGATTTATTCCTCTTATTTTCAACCTTTATTTCTTTTTGTCTCTTTTCATGCCTCACCTCATCATGTTTGGGTCGACCCCATCGCCTGGCGACCTTTGGTTCACTTCCTGATTGGTCGGTTACCTTTGTTTTGACCCTGCGGTCAGAGTACGATCTCTCCACCACCTTAAAATCTGTCTTTTGCTCACAATCTCTGTTCTCCTGTTGGCAAACCACGCGGTCGGAGAAGCTAAAGGAGCGTTTGGGAACACCCCTGAGCATCAGACTCGTTTCAGTCTCCTCCGTACTCTGTTCCTCCTCCAAAAACAGGTCTCCTGTGCTGTATCTGGCCCGGTTCTTGAAGCACTCCGTGCTCTTGGAGCGCATTGGAGGTTTTGGGTGTTCACCAAACTTACTAAGCAGCTGACTGACCCGACCACTACATTCTGGAGCCCCCATGTCCTTGTGGTTCAAGACTCTCTCGGCTCTTTGCATGACCGTCCTCGACAGTAGTTGCATGGAGGACCATATCCCCTCTTTCCCTAATCGTTCACTCCCTCTCTCAGTCTCGGTTTCCCTAATCCCGTCCATCACAGGTGGTTTGATGATCAGTACTTCTGAAGCCCTTATTTCCGTCACGCTTCCTCCGCTAGCTAGAAACTCCCTCAAATCCATCCTCATCATTTTCTGATCCTCCCTGACCTCCTTTTCTCTCTTATCCGGGTTTTCCTTGTCATTTTTGTCTTTCTCAATAATGATAATGTTGTGTGCCTGGATCGTGCGAAGACCTACGACAGGAGGAAATAAGGATGTGCTACCGTCTGCCTCTCTGATTTCTCTCCCAGTGCTTCTGTCTCGCTCTCTTCCCTCATTTTTACTTCCCATCTTCTCGACCCACATCTCTCTATCTTGTCCTTTCCAGATCTCCTTCTCTGTTTCCCTATTTCTTTCTCTCCCTCTATTATTGGCGGCCTTTTTATACTCATTCTCTCCATCTCTAATCACCTCCTTCCCTCTGTTATCTCTCCTAAAACTGTTCTCAGAACGGATGAATGGGTTCTGTTGGATGGGGCTGATGGTGTCTTTGGATATCTGTTTTTGCAATTTATACCCAGTCTGCTCAGTCTGGAGGTGATGTGTTAATTTACTGTCCGTCTGCTCTGTGTTGATGTCTTCATCGATGCTCAGGATATCCGGAGTATGCGGTCCTCCATCTCTCTCTTTCTCCCTCTCTCTTTCCTCATCTTGCTTCGCCCTTCTTCTCTGGATGATCCCTCGCTTCCAAGCCGGCATGCTGGCAAGCCGCTGCTCTTCTTCCCTCTCTCGTCTCTCTCTCTCCTCCTCCTCTCTTCGCTTTCGCTCCAGTAGCAGCTGCTTCCATTCCGGTAGAGCAGAGAGAGACATAGCCACGGAGTACTCAATGAAACAGTGCTGTTTTACTGATCAGAACTTTTGCAGAAAGACAATTTTATCCAAGGACATTCAGGAGTTCTGTCAAAACAAATACACAAACTGATTAACACATTGGCTGTGTTTTTTATGTGGTAAACATGCAGTTAACAGTCCAAATCTACTGTCAGAATAAACACTCTTTGAGGTATGTCTAAAATACATATTTTGTAGGATAAACTCTTATATCAGCAATAAGTCGTTTTCATTTGAGCATCAAGATTTTATGGAAAAGAGAATGCATATTTACACTACCAGTCAAAAGTTTTCGAACAGTAAGATTTGTAATGTTTTTTTAAGAAGTCTGTTCTGCTCACCAAGCCTGCATTTCGTTGATCAGAAATACAGCAAAAGCAGTAATATTGTGAAATATTTTTACTATTTAACTGTTTTTTTGAGCAGCAAATCAGCATATTAGAATGATTTCTGAAGGATCATGTGACACTGAAGACTGGAGAAATGATGCTGAAAATACAGCTTTGATCACAGAAATAAATTACATTTTAACAGATATTCAAATAGAAAGCAGCTATTTTAAAAAGTAAAAAAAAATTCACAATATTACTGCTTTTTCTATATTTCTGATTAAATAAATGCAGGCTTGGTGAGCAGAAGAGAATTCTTACAACAACAACAAAAAAAACTTACACTACCAGTCAAACGTTTTTGAACAGTATATGGTTCCCCGTCTGGTCACTTTTTTTTTTTTGCAACTTTAATAAACTTTTTTTTTTTTTTGCAAGTTTTTAAATAATCATGTGATGTCAAATTAATTTTCAAAGCACACATTTACGTGCAATTTCGCATGCAAACATTTGCATGTTTAATAGCCTGTTCAAATATAATTTAACAATCCACGCAAAAATTAGAAAATGGTAAAACGGTTTTAAATTAGTTACACTGTTGTCTTTTTTGTCGTTTCAACTGCTTGAATTGTGATTTTTTTGGATAGAAAATGTAATTCTGTTCATACACCATATACTGAGGTGCTAAAAGTTCGCCCATATATTTTGACATATTGATCTAAAACACAATCCTTCATAACTAATGTTTTAAATAACAGTTTTTGCAAACCTTATTGCTTCAGATTTCCTGATTCACTGGAACTAAGTTTTTTTTTAAATAATCATGTGATGTCAAATTAATTTTCAAAGCACACATTTACGTGCAATTTCGCATGCAAACATTTGCATGTTTAATAGCCTGTTCAAATATAATTTAACAATCCATGCAAAAATTTGAAAATGGTAAAATGGTTTTAAATTAGTTACACTGTTGTCTTTTTTGTCGTGTCAACTACTTGAATTGTGTTGAAAATGTAATTCTGTTCATACACCATATACTGAGATGCTCAAAGTTCGCTCATATATTTTGACATATTGATCTAAAACACAATCCTTCATAAATAATGTTTTAAATAACAGTTTTTGCAAACCTTATTGCTTCAGATTAAGTTTTCCTCGTTTCCACGCGCTCGACGTTCATCTTTCCATTAGTGTGACTCCAAAAAGACGCATCAAAAGTCCAGATAATTCCTTCAATCCTTGCAAACAGCAATCAGCTACCTTTCTAACACGCACCGAGTAAGAAACCTCCAGTTCATTGATATTTGTGTGATTCCGTGGACTGTATGTCGGTCCAATCGGAGCGGCTGTGTATTACAGGCTCAGGACTGTAATCGCATAATTACATTAAACTCCAGCAAACAATCACAGGCGCAGCCTAAGAAAAGACGTTTAACTAAACAGCCGTCTGCATCTCCTCCTCATCTGAGTCCCTGCGGACACCGGAGCCGTTAACGGGAGAGTTACGCACGGGAATTAAACGCCAGCTCTTTTACGCACCGTTACGCGCGCGTTAATTGGTCTCTTTATTATACATTATATAAATATCACATAGTTTATGGTATCATATTAACTAGACTATTTATATACAAACGGTGAGCATGCAGTTGCTGCGAAATACACTTTATCCTTTTACTGCATGCATATAATTTAACCCAATTAAACATCTAATGGACGTTTTGTTTGTCGTCAATCTGGTTACTGAAATATACTTTTAATTCAAGACAAAAATGCATTATTTGTTGCAGCATTTTATTCGGCATTATTCAGCAAAGTGGTGTGATGAATCCACATCATGATACAGTAAAAAGTCAAGCCAATAAACAAAATGAAGGAGTTTAATAATGGCTTTCAGCTCCAACAAAAGTGCATTTTTAGTGCACTTCTACAAAAGTAATTTAAAGTTTATTGAACATATAATAATGCATTCTGTATCAAACTCTGAGGTCATTATATATAAACACACTTCAAACACATTAGACATTTTTATAAAATAAAAGCCAGGTTTTGCAGTAGCATGGCACTTAATCCAGAAAAACACAGGAGGTTAATGCTGCATTTATCCCACCTGCTGACCTCTTGATTTTGTGATGCTAACATATTTGCAAAAATAAAAGTATTATATAAAACTTGCAGTATATGCAAAACAGCTGTGGTACAAACGCCTTCATAAAAGCAGAAGCAAAAGACAATCATCCAGTCTGTCATTTTCTCCACGTAACTGATCGCGGTGCATTGGCTTGATGGTAGCAAGTGTATGTGTGTGTTCTGTGTCTCTTCCAAGTATGCCATGATCTTCAGAAATCATTCTAATATGCTGATTTGCTGCTAAAAAAACATTTATTATTATTATTAATATTTAAAACAGTTGAGTACATTTTTTTCAGGATTCTTTGATTAATAGAAAGATCCAAAGATCAGCATTTACCTGAAATAAAAAGCTTTTGTAACATTATACACTATACCATTCAAAAGCTTGGAGTCAGTATAATTTTTTTTACTGAAGAAAATTATGGGTGAGTGCGGAGAAATTATAGAAATTAATACTTTTATTTAGCAAGGATGCTTTAAATTGATCAAAAGTGATGATAAAGACATTTATAATGTTTTATTTTTCAGATAAACGCTGTTCTTCTGAACTTTCTATTCATTAAAGAATCCTGAAAAAAATTATCCTCAGCTGTTTTCAACATAATAATAATTGTTGTTCTTTTTCGTTGTGCATCACTCAGCCTGGTCTGAGCTCTTGTGTGTGTGTGATAGAGTGAGTGAGAGAGTGTGTGTGTGTGTGTGTGAGTGAGTGAGTGAGCGAGCGTGCGTGCGTGCGTGAGTGCGTGCGTGCGTGCGTGAGTGCGTGCGTGCGTGCGTGAGTGAGTGAGCGAGCGAGCGAGCGAGCGAGCGTGCGTGCGTGCGTGTGTGTGTGTGAGTGAGTGCGTGCGAGAGTGAGTGAGTGAGTGCGTGCGAGAGTGAGTGAGTGAGTGCGTGCGAGAGTGAGTGAGTGAGTGCGTGCGAGAGTGAGTGAGTGAGTGCGTGCGAGAGTGAGTGAGTGAGTGCGTGCGAGAGTGAGTGAGTGAGTGCGTGCGAGAGTGAGTGAGTGAGTGCGTGCGAGAGTGAGTGAGTGAGTGCGTGCGAGAGTGAGTGAGTGAGTGCGTGCGAGAGTGAGTGAGTGAGTGCGTGCGAGAGTGAGTGAGTGAGTGCGTGCGAGAGTGAGTGAGTGAGTGCGTGCGAGAGTGAGTGAGTGAGTGCGTGCGAGAGTGAGTGAGTGAGTGCGTGCGAGAGTGAGTGAGTGAGTGCGTGCGAGAGTGAGTGAGTGAGTGCGTGCGAGAGTGAGTGAGTGAGTGCGTGCGAGAGTGAGTGAGTGAGTGCGTGCGAGAGTGAGTGAGTGAGTGCGTGCGAGAGTGAGTGAGTGAGTGCGTGCGAGAGTGAGTGAGTGAGTGCGTGCGAGAGTGAGTGAGTGAGTGCGTGCGAGAGTGAGTGAGTGAGTGCGTGCGAGAGTGAGTGAGTGTGTGAGCGAGTGAGTGTGTGTGAGAGTGTGTGAGTGAGTGAGCGAGTGTGTGAGTGTGTGAGTGAGTGAGTGCGTGTGTGTCCATCCATTTATATATAAATTGATTTTGTAAACTATTCTTTTGTAAAAAAAAAAACAAAAAAAAAATGTATACAGTGGAAATGTGTAGAAAAAAGAACATAAAGGACAAGGACTTCAAATACTACCAGATAGATTTTGAAATGGCACACTGTAATACTGCTTAAAAATACACAATAACCTTATTAATTTCCGAGATGATAACTGGACAGCACTTGCTGAATTAAACGTTAGTGATTTTGAAACACTGCTGTGTGAAGCTTTGAAACCTTTGCGGATCATTTGTTTTGAACCCGTGCATATCAAACCAGTCACATGATTTCAGTAAACAAAGCTTTCAAAACATTTCAGAATGTCACATGAACCAGTGTCTATATGGTTTTTACCTGATCTCAGATCAGTTTTATTCTTGTTTAATAACACATTTATATAATAAACTAGAAGAGTTGTAGATAATACTCTCTTACAAGTCTGATTAACCACGCTCTACAAATTTAATAAAATAACGCTGCAGTGAAATATGCAATATGCCGCATTTGTTGATGCATTGATGCATGCAAATATTGTTTCATGTAGTTTTAAAAGATATTTTGTACAGTTTATAGTATATTGTGCAGTATTTTCATTCCAAACATAGCTTTGATTGCAATGCTGCCTTCAAGTCACATCAGTATGAGACACGAACATCAACAAAAGTCAAAAATTGGTGGGACAATTAATGAATCAAGATGAAAACAAATTGGTTTTGATTATAAGACGTGTAAGTTGTTTAAGTCAACAGTACAATTTTAGTTGTGCATTTGTGTACTGTTGAAAAACAACAATATTGTCGGTTTAAGAGGCAAGAGGCTTGACTACATTTCCCATCATTCCCTAAAATGCACAGATGAAGCCTCAGTTCCACTGTTCATTCGGTTGCATTAGTGGTAAAATATTCCTGACTTTGTTAGGAAGACAAAAAAATAAAATAAAAAAATGCCCCCCCAAAAAAAACCTTCTGAACTCACGTAACTACGGAGCCCCGCACATGACATGCAAGAAAAATAAATAAATCGTGCGCACGATTTACTAATTTACTAATTCCTTCCCTCGATGTACTAAAACGTGCACACGATTGCTATTTAGTTCCCTCAATTTGTGTGCACGATTTAGCAAACAAATCCAGGGAACAAATTAGTAAATCGTGCGCACAATTTATAAATCGAGGGAACGAATTAGTAAATAGTGCGCACGATTTATAAATCGAGGGAACGAATTAGTAAATCGTGCGCACGATTTATAAATCGAGGGAACGAACTAGTAAATCGTGCGCACAATTTATAAATCAAGGGAACGAATTAGTAAATCGTGCACATGATTTAGCCTACTATTTTTTTCCTGCATGCCATGTGCAGGGCTCCGTAAGTAACAACTTTGAAGGCAGCATTACACTCTTACTTGCATGAGCAGCATTCAGTCTTGGTTATGCATGTTGTTGTTGCTCTGATCGCTGCCCTCTAGTGGTGCGGAGAAGAGCTGCAGTTTGCTGCGCAGCTGCCGGCTCAGGTAAGCGCAGTCCTGGGTGTCCAGTGAGTGAGCGAGGATCAGGTAAACAGACAGGTACACAGCCAGCAGGAGCCGGTCCAGCGGGAATGTAGGGAGAAACCAGAGCACCGTGAGCAGCTCCACACAGACGGGATGCCTGAGGTGCGAGTAAAGCCGCTGCGCGCGCTCAGACTTCAGCAGGAGAGGGTCGCCCAGACACAAACACTCATAATACACCTGAGAAACACAGAGGAGACAGATGATTTACAATTCCGTAAGTAACAACTTTGAAGGCAGCATTACACTCTTACTTGCATGAGCAGCATTCAGTCTTGGTTATGCATGTTGTTGTTGCTCTGATCGCTGCCCTCTAGTGGTGCGGAGAAGAGC
The DNA here is from genome assembly GCF_001515645.1 of Sinocyclocheilus grahami. Classification (NCBI taxonomy): domain Eukaryota; kingdom Metazoa; phylum Chordata; class Actinopteri; order Cypriniformes; family Cyprinidae; genus Sinocyclocheilus; species Sinocyclocheilus grahami. The sequence goes on from NW_015506002.1 coordinate 362,147, forward strand.
TGCAGTTTGCTGCGCAGCTGCCGGCTCAGGTAAGCGCAGTCCTGGGTGTCCAGTGAGTGAGCGAGGATCAGGTAAACAGACAGGTACACAGCCAGCAGGAGCCGGTCCAGCGGGAATGTAGGGAGAAACCACTATCTATCTATCTATCTATCTATCTATCTATCTATCTATCAACACCCTTCTAATGCCAGTAATCTGTTTATTTTCACCTCATATTTTGTGGTTTTAGTTGCATGATCTTAATGCAGTCAGTCAGGAAATTGTGATTGTCTCTTAAACTCAGCTCATACAGACATAATAATGCTTCTCTAGATGAAAATATATTGTGCATAATGTTCAATAAAGCATGTGTTTGCAGTTCTTTTTGAGCTTATTCTCTACATGTAAAAACTGCAGTTGTGTAAAAGATTGATTTGGCAAAAATTGCAGCTTTGAAAAGTAATTTTAATAGACTCTTTAGGTACAAAGGTGTGACTTTTGAAAAGGTACCTTCCCACAGACAGCTTTTGTACCTATTTTTCTGAGTGTACTGTATGTAGTATCTACTGTAATAATGATGGGAATTTCAGCTCTTTTTTTGGATCAGTTCAGCAATAAGGAACTGTAAGTGTTTAGTACCACTTCTGGTTTTTATTCACCTTATGTAAATAACTAGAAGGATATCAAAATGCAGTAAAGGTTACAAACCAGTGTGTTTATAATTACGACGATACATTTAAAATAATATGATAATAAATACCAGTTTGCAGTATCATGCAGCATAACAAGCAGTTTTGTTCTGCTATAAATAACTGGAAGTGAATGAAACCTTAATAACCAAATGTAGCAATGTTTTGACCTGTGTTATTGGTTACTTCAATAATCAATGCAATTATACTAAACATTTCCAGAATACTATAACTTTATGTTTGGTACAAGAGCATCAAACACTATTATAGAACATAATAGTGAACTCCAAAACCCAAAACAAATCAGATACAAAATGGAATTTGGTGTGCCATGTAACAAATATAAACTGCAATGTGCAAAACAGCAACATCCAACACTTGTATCGTTGTATATGTTTACCCTGAAACATTGTAGCATTGTGCACTGACTTAACGCTGTGTTATTGTGCGAGTGACCGGACATGAGCAAAGCAATATTCAGTCAGTAACACGCGGCCAATAAGCGTGGCAAACAGAAATAATCCTATTATTCTGTCTTGTATTAATTTAAAAGAAAAAAAATGAACTTGAATGTCAAAAGTCGACTCTCATGGTTCACTGAAAGGAGTCGGCTCATAGATACACATCACTATACTGTAAATGTTATGCAGAAATATGCTGACAGAATCCTCTGCACATCTGCTGGCTCCGAAGACGAATTACAAGCAACAAATGTTCTGACAGCGAAGTATCTTTCTTCTTTTAACAGCAACCAGAATCAGAACCACAAACACAAGCAGTGCAACTGGAACAATCCGAAGCTCTACAGGTAGATGGGAGGGAACTGGGAAGAGAGCACACATTATTTATTATTATATTTTTTTCATTTTTAAACTCGGTATTTAAAGATTTTGTAAAGCAATGAGCCTGATTCTGTAGAGGATAGTGAAAGGTTAGTCATAGTATAGTCAGTAGTTTAATATTAATTTGCTGTTCAAATCATGATGTAACATTACCTGCATAAATGCTTTAAACATAATATTTCTAATCATCCACTGAGCTTCTCTCACCTCTGACTGTCACTGTGATCAAGATGTTTCCTTCTGAGTCCAGAACTCTGTATGATCCTGTATCGCTGTACATAAACTCATTAATGATCAGGTTTCGATCTCTGATGGTGATTCGTTCGCTCTGAACTCCGTCGCTTCTGCTCCAAACCTCCTTCCACTCTGTCCTGATGTTGCTCTGATGCTGCACTTTATCAGCTTCTGACAACAGAACATCCAACTTCAGCTCCTCGTCTGTTTTCACAGAAATCTCATCTGAGGAGACACACAAATGCATTAATTTATTATTATAATGGTGTCAATCAATTAAAGCCATAATCATATACAGTGGGTATAGAAAAGAATTGCCCCCCCTTTAAAATAATCACATTTTGTTGCTTTGCAGCCTGAAATGAAGACGGACACAGTTTTAGTTTTATCCAGCTGTATTTACTCAGTGCAACATCCAAGTGAAAGATAAACACCAACATAAAAAAATTCTTCTAAATCAGAATCAGTGAGTTGGAAACAGGATCGCCTCATTGTGTCAGTATTTCGTTGAACCGCCTTTTGCTTTAATTACAGCCTTTAGTCTGTTGGGAAATGTCTCTACTAATTTTGCACATCTAGACTTTGCAGTATTTGCTCACTCTTCTTTGCAGAACTGCTCGAGTTCAGTTCAATCTGATGGAGAGCGTTTGTGGACTGCAGGCTTCAAGTCATTGCACAGATTTTCAGTGGGGTTCGAGTCTGGGCTCTGAAGGCCATGCAAGGACATTCATCTTCTCCTTCAACCACTGTGTGCTTTGGGTCATTGTCATGTTGGAAGCTAAACCTTCTTCCCATTGACAGCTTTCTGGCAGAGGGCAGCAGATTTTCCTCAAGAATTTGACTGTATTTTCCCCACCTCCATTTTTCCTTCTGTCCTGACGAGTGCTCCAGTCGCTGCTGCAGAGAAACAGCCCATAACAGGACATCACCAGCTCCATGCTTTACTGCAGGAATGCTGTTATCTGGATCCTGAGCTGGATTGGATTTCTGCCAGACGTATCGTTTGGTGTCGAGGCCAAATAATTACATTTTAGTCTCATCTGCATCAGAATCTTCGAGGTGTGTTTTGGCAAAGCTCAGTCTGACTGCATGTGGCCTTTCTTGAGGAGTGGCTTTTTTCCATACGAGCCACATTTGCGGAGGATTTGTGATATTGTTGTCTCATGCACACAATGCCCACTCTTTGACATAAACTCCTGCAGCTGCTTCAGAGTTGCTGTAGGGCTCTCGGTCGCCTCTCTGAGCAGTTTCCTCCGGCTCTTTCATCCAGTTTGGAGCGATGTCCCGATCCAGGGAGGGTCTGTGTTGTACCAAATACCTTCCACTTCTTAATAATAGACTTCACTGTGCTTCTCGGCATTGATAAAGCCTTTGAAATGTTTTTTTGTATTCGTCTCCTGACTTGTGTCTGTCCACAGCTTTATCCCAGAGATCTTTTGACAGTGTCTACCACCCATAATTGATTGTTTGCTTCAGTTGCACTACCAAGGACTGAAATGCTCCAGGAAAGCGCCTTTCATAATCAAAATGAGCACAGCTGATCACAGTTGAAAGTCAAATAGATGTGTGTGCCATTGAGAAGGTGATTAGCTGCACCTGATTGAGTTTACAAATAATTTTTAGGAGGGGCTGATCCTTTTTCCAACTCTGTTTTTTTTTTTTTTCCTTGACATGTTGGTGTTTTATCTTTTACTTGGATGTTTTAAGTTGCACTGAGTAAATACAGCTGGATAAAACAATAACTGTGTCCATCTTCATTTCAGGCTGCAAAGCAACAAAATGCGATTATTTTAAAGGGGCTGATTATTTTCGACACCCACTGTATATAGAACCAAATGAAATCAAATCTAACCCCTCGCCATGGCAACACCATTCCAGATATGCAAAAATCATTCACAATTTAGAATCCTCAGTGTTTTGGCATCATGTTGACAATGTTTGGTGTGAATTGTATGATTGGAGGAGTAGTTAGAAATTCACAGCCTGAATTGTCAATGGACAAAATAGCCGATTCACAGTTTCCTTCTTTAAACACTCGAACACTACATTCTTCAGTCTGACACACATCTATTTCTCTTGACCGACTGAATAACTCAATCTGAGCAATATTAGTGGCCTTATGTTCACATGTCAGTGTGACGTTTCCTCCCTTTATCCCTATCGCAGGTATAGGGGTGGTTCCTGCACACACACACAAAAATAAATAAATAAAAAGACAGCATTCGTTCCATACTGAAAAACACGTGGTCTTTCTTCTCTCTGTTCTCTATAATCGTCTTTGTACATTGTTCTAGTACAGTTATTTTTAGTCAACTAGATTAATTAAGAAGCATGAAGGAGACGACAGTGTTAGCAGTGCCACATTTTAACAAGTGTTGATGACAAACGTATAAAGCTGTAGCAGATGTACAGGTGCAATTGTAAAAAAAAAGGTTACAGTTTATAAACAAAAATGCAGTACTGACCGCTGAAAAGGCAAAACAGCATCAGAAGATGCAAGAAATCTGGCCTGTTGAGAATACAGAAGAGCTGGTTTATGTGACAAATACAGACTTGCTTTCCTGAGACAAATACATTTTTAATTTCATTTCGTCATAATAGTAATAAATGTAGAACTATCAAATGTTTATATGAATAACTCCACACTGTAAGAATGTTTTTTTTTTTATGGTTTATGTAGAACTAGGGGAAGTCGTGGCCTAATGGTTAGAGAGTCGGACTCATAACCCAAAGGTTGTGGGTTCGAGTCTCGTACCGGCAGGGATTGTAGGGGGGGGGAGTGAATGTACAGCGCTCTCTCCCACCTTCAATACCACGACTGAGGTGCCCTTGAGCAAGGCACCGAACCCCAACTGCTCCCCGGGCGCCACTGCTCCGGGTGTGTGTTCACAGTTTGTGTGTGTGTGCACTTTGGATGGGTAAATGCAGAGCACTAATTCCAAGTATGGGTCACCATACTTGGCCACATGTCACTTCACACACATAACATAATACTTTGAGTTTCTGTTGATCAAACCAGTCTCTTTCTTTGCATTAACTCAATTTTTTTAGTTTCAGCGAGCTTAACATTTTAAGGGAACCAGGTTAATTACTTTTTACACTTAAACCAACAATAATTGTTTACTGTGCACTAAAAAAAACTCCTTTCCACATCAGTAAGGTTTAGTTTTCCAGAGAAACACAATAGAACACAAGCACATATTTAAGCTTTATAAAAGGTTTATATGAAAAAGCATGAACACTTACATGGTTCTGTATGAGTCTTATGTTCAGGTGTCAATACTCTGTAAGCCACAGCAGCACGTTTATAGTGAGACTAACTACACATTTATGTAGAAACCAAAATAAAGGTGTCACACACACACAGGTGAGTGTTTTGACAGTTTGGAAATATGTGTTGCCTCCCTATAAAGAAGAGTATAGGATTGGTCATCATTATACAGTCATCGACAGGGAATTCATTCAAAGCAGATTGAGCTGTTAGACGTTTAACATTATATGTTCAGTGACTGACGTAATCTTGACAAAATCACTTTTGTGGTCAGCGGTTTAGAAATGAATGGCTGTGTGTTGAGCTATTTTGAGGGGACAGCAAATGTACACTGTTACAAGCTGTACACTCACTACTTTACATTGTAGCAAAGTGTCATTTCTTCAGTGTTGTAACATTTTAAGGGAACCAGGTTAATTACTTTTTACACTTAAACCAACAATAATTGTTTACTGTGCACTAAAAAAAACTCCTTTCCACATCAGTAAGGTTTAGTTTTCCAGAGAAACACAATAGAACACAAGCACATATTTAAGCTTTATAAAAGGTTTATATGAAAAAGCATGAACACTTACATGGTTCTGTATGAGTCTTATGTTCAGGTGTCAATACTCTGTAAGCCACAGCAGCACGTTTATAGTGAGACTAACTACACATTTATGTAGAAACCAAAATAAAGGTGTCACACACACACAGGTGAGTGTTTTGACAGTTTGGAAATATGTGTTGCCTCCCTATAAAGAAGAGTATAGGATTGGTCATCATTATACAGTCATCGACAGGGAATTCATTCAAAGCAGATTGAGCTGTTAGACGTTTAACATTATATGTTCAGTGACTGACGTAATCTTGACAAAATCACTTTTGTGGTCAGCGGTTTAGAAATGAATGGCTGTGTGTTGAGCTATTTTGAGGGGACAGCAAATGTACACTGTTACAAGCTGTACACTCACTACTTTACATTGTAGCAAAGTGTCATTTCTTCAGTGTTGTCACATGAAAAGATATAATAAAATATTTACAAAAATGTGAGGGATAATCTTCTGTGAAATACTGTATATCCTCAAAAACTGACAAAAACTGATGCCACAAGACAACAGAGCAAGTAAAACAGAAGGAATTGAGAGCTTTACAAAATCTTTAAACATGTTCAAAATTGAAAAAAATAAATATATGTGCTCTCTTCCCAGCTTCCCTCCTGCTACCTGTAGAATGTCGGATTTTCCCAGTTAAGCTGTCTGTGTTTTTGGATCTGACTTCACAGATCTGACTGAGCGTTGTTTTGCTCGTGTTCGGTCACTTTCTCTGATCAATGTTACAGTGTTTCAGGGCACAACATTACAAGTATTGGATGCTGCTGTTTTGCACATTGTAATATAATTATTTATTATACTGTACAACGCATTGCATTCCATTTTGAAGAATTCATTTCGGACATTTCACTAACGTTCATTCAAAGTATTTGATGTTTTTAAATTATCTAAGGTTTTTATACTGTATATATTATAACATAATATAATTACACTGAATAATTTAATTGATATTTAGGTCAAATCTTTGCTAAATGTGGCTGTGTTATTAACTTCAATAAGCAAGGCCTCTGTTTCATTCACTTTCAGTTATTTATCTACAGGTGCATCTCAATAAATTATGTCATTATGTAACAATAACTGTGTCCATCTTCATTTCAGGCTGCAAAGCAACAAAATGCGATTATTTTAAAGGGGCTGATTATTTTCGACACCCACTGTATATAGAACCAAATGAAATCAAATCTAACCCCTCGCCATGGCAACACCATTCCAGATATGGAAAAATCATTCACAATTTAGAATCCTCAGTGTTTTGGCATCATGTTGACAATGTTTGGTGTGAATTGTATGATTGGAGGAGTAGTTAGAAATTCACCGCCTGAATTGTCAATGGACAAAATAGCCGACCAGTCCATTCCTTGTGAAGTTCACTCAAATTCTTGAATTGATTTTGCTTGACAATCCTCATAAGGCTGCGGTTCTCTTGGTTGGTTGTGCATCTTTTTCTTCCACTCAACTTTCTGTTAACATGCTTGGATACAGCACTCTGTGAACAGCCAGCTTCTTTGGCAATGAATGTTTGTGGCTTACCCTCCTTGTGAAGGGTGTCAATGATTGTCTTCTGGACAACTGTCAGATCAGCAGTCTTCCCCATGCTTGTGTAGCCTAGTGAACCAAACTGAGAGACCATTTTGAAGGCTCAGGAAACCTTTGCAGGTGTTTTGAGTTGATTAGCTGATTGGCATGTCACCATATTCTAATTTGTTGAGATGCACCTGTATAGCAGTGTAAATCTGCTAGTTATGCTGCTTGCTACTGCAAACAGGTATTTCTTACATTATTTTAATGTATTGTTGCAATTACTGTATAAACACACTGGTTTGTACAGTTTACTGCACTTTGATGTTCTTCTAGTTATTTACCTACAAGTCTCATGCATTCACGGAAAACGGCTTACTTCTGTGCTGCAAAAAAAAAAGCTTGATATACGTAGTGGGTGGTGGCTACATGAACACAAATTATATTATTTTCATTGAATATAAACTGGTTGCCAGTCACAAGTCATTTCTAAGTCATTGCTAAACATGTTAGAATTATATTAAAAAGCTTTATAAAAGGTTTATAATAAAAAGCATGAAAACTTGCATGGTTCTGAAAGAGTCTTATCCTCAAATGTCAACCCTTTTAAGCCACAGCACGTTTCATGAGACTAACTACACATTTAAGTAGAAACAAAACTAAAAGTCTGACAACAGAACATCTAACTCCAGATGCTCACCGATGCTCACAGAAATCTCATCTGAGGAGAAACACAAAGACATCAATCATTATTATAATCTCTGCTGGTTACATGCAAGACCACACAATTATTAAAAGAAAACCAGAAAGCAGATGCTGATGTTTGATCAGTTATGTCTTTACCATCAACACAAATTTGGTACGTCCTGATTAGTCGCTCCAGCTCTGTCTGATCATTATTGTAATAGACATGCAAGTAGTATTTCCCAGCATCACTGAAGTGCAGATTCTTGATGACGACGTCACAGTTTCCTTTTTTAAACACTCGAACACTACATTCTTCAGTCTGACAGACATCTATTTCTCTTGACCGACTGAATAACTCAATCTGAGCAATATTAGTGGCCTTATGTACACATGTCAGTGTGACGTTTCCTCCCTTTATCCCTATCGCAGGTATAGGGGTGGTTCCTGCACACACACACACAAATAAATAAATAAAAAGACAGCATTCGTTCCATACTGAAAAACATGTGGTCTTTCTTCTCTCTGTTCTCTATAATCGTCTTTGTACATTGTTCTAATCACAAACACACACACTCACTCACTCACTCACTCACACACACACACTTTCACACTCACTCACTCACTCACTCACACACACACACACACTCTCTCTCTCTATCATTCACTCACTCAACTCAATATCAGGAATCTCACTGCCCTCATATTCACGTGGCAGAGTGATGTTGCCTCCTTTATCCCTACCTTAAGTGTAGGGGAGGTTTCTGCATAAAAAAAAGAGTATAATTTTCATTCATGTGGTCTTTCTCTCTATTGTCTATAATCACTTTCATTTCATCTGAATGTTTAACACATGTTGTTCATGCATGATAAAAGTGTTTACCATTGAAAAGAATGTGTTACGCTGACGTGTTTGTGGTTACCAGGAGCTTGATATACGTAGTGGGTGGTGGCTACATGAACACAAATTATATTATTTTCATTGAATATAAACTGGTTGCCAGTCACAAGTCATTTCTAAGTCATTGCTAAAAATGTTAGAATTAACGTGAACAAGTGCTGTGCTGGCTATTAATATTACTTGAAGAAGATAAATTAATAAATAACTGGTATAAAATGTATAGCCTGAATGCACTGTAAGTCGCTTGGGATAAAAGCGTCTGCTAAATGCATAAATTAATATATTAAATTAAATTAAATAACAAACCATTACAGTTAGATAAAAATGTTTTAAAATTAATTAATATATGACTGGTACCTCATTTATTATGGCCATCCGTCGTCTTCAGCAGAATAATAACTACAAAAAACAAGTCATCATAACTTCTCTTTCAAAACTCTTTTAAATGTCCAACATACTAAACATTAAACACTTAAACATCACTTAAACCATTTGACCAGTGACAGCTGATCAACCAGTGCATTATGTTCAGGGAAAAATCACAGAATATGTTAAATGAAATTGGTGTGTTCTCGGTGAATTATGATGACTTTTCCGTCAAACCAAATACACACACAACAGGTTTTAGAAAATCGCTACCAATCAATCATCTCATCAGAGTAATAACTATTATATTAATAACCCTAGGCTGTATAATTATTTTCATGATTTGTTATCATAGCTTTTTTGGGGGAAGTCGTGGCCTAATGGTTAGAGAGTCGGACTCATAACCCAAAGGTTGCGGGTTCGAGTCTCGTACCGGCAGGGATTGTAGGTGGGGGGAGTGAATGTACAGCGCTCTCTTCCACCTTCAATACCACGACTGAGGGGCCCTTGAGCAAGGCACCAAACCCCCAACTGCTCCCCGGGCACCGCAGCATAAATGGCTGGCCACTTCTCCGTGTGTGTGTTCACTGCTGTGTGTGTGCACTTTGGATGGGTTAAATGCAGAGCACTAATTCCAAGTATGGGTCATATATGGGTCAAGTACTTGGTCACTTTCACTTTTTCTTTTTGTCAAATCAACTTGTATAACTAACATTCAGATAACACAATACTGTGCGTTTCTGTTGATCAAACAGTCTCTTTCTTTGTATTAACTAAAATTTTTAATTTCAGTGAACTTAAAATTTTAGGTCATGGTTACTTACTTTTTAAGTGTTAAGCCAACAATAATTTTTACAGTGCACTAATAAAAAACATCATCATAATCATTATAATTGCAGTAATAAACAAATTAAGCATAAACACACCGACTCCTTTCCACATCACTTGCAGGTTTAGTTTTCCAGAGAAACACAATTGGTAGAACACAAACACAACTTTATATTTAAGCTTCATATTTATATTAAAAAGCTTTATAAAAGGTTTATAATAAAAAGCATGAAAACTTGCATGGTTCTGAAAGAGTCTTATCCTCAAATGTCAACCCTTTTAAGCCACAGCACGTTTAATGAGACTAACTACACATTTAAGTAGAAACAAAACTAAAAGTATCTCTCTCTCACACACACACACACACACACACACACACACACTCACTCTCTCACTCACTCACTCTCTCACACACACACACACACACGTTCACACTCACACACACACTCTCACTATAGTATATGATTGGTCATTATAGTCATCTAATGGGAATTCAATCAAAGCAGACTGAGCTGTCAGAAGATCAGCATAATGTAGCATGATGTTCAGCGACTGACATAATCTTGTGAATTATTTGTTTAAACACTTGCATATGAATTCAATATTTAACTTAAACACTCTGACTTTTATTCTGAAGGAAACACCTGTTGCCTGACAGCTCTATGATCATGTGATTTGATGGGAGGAGAAATCTGATCTCAGATCAGCTGTTAGAGCTGCACGGGTCACGTGACTGCTGTGAAACCACTACACAACAGCGATGTGATTTCTCCATCCCACTTATTCACAGTTTGAAACATGGCGATGTTTCTATTTTGTCATCAGACCATACAGAGACACTAAACCACAAAGTCTTTCCTTTTCCGTTCCAGCAGTGAAAAGCATTGAAAAATAGCTTGTATATCACAGAGGTGTAAATTACTTGAGTAAATGTAATTAGTTACTGTACTTGAGTATCTTTTTGGATCTTTGGTAGTTTTACTGAGTATCAAAGATATTATTGAATTAGTATCTGTACTCTTTACTCCACTACATTTGTAATGAGTGTTGCAGTTACACATTACATTTTGCATGGCATCTAGCTTTTTCTACAGCAGTTTATTTCTGTGATGCACTGAAAGCACTATATCTTGTGGGTTTTGCTCTTACTCACACAAACGTGTCAACAAGGCTGCTTTATGTGAATGTGAGTTCCTGCAAGTATTTGTGAATCACAGGTGTTTTATCTCTGAGATGAGGCCCAAACCAGCGCATCCATTCACTTTTTAATTTTACTTAACTTTATTTTATTTAACTGTTACACTGTAGAGACCTTCTTGAAATATATTGTTTAAAATTTTTTTTTTTGTCTATGTTTGTTGTAGTTTTTCTATTAAACACCTGTGCATAGATCCTGGTCTCTGCCGGTTTTCCGCAGCTTCTCCACAACGTTACAGTTTTCCACTGGTGTGTCTCTTTGACTAGTGCATCTTTGAGCCTATATTTAGTATAAGTAAAATACTTACGTACTGTTAAAATCAGATACTTTAAGACTTGTTACTTGTAATGAGTATTTTTCACTCTGTACTTTTACACAAATATGGTTTCAGGTATTCTTTACACCTCTGGTATATCAGTTCAAGAGTTGCTACACACTCTGATTTACTGTATAAAACCACGTGCAACATGATAGGGAACTTCTACAATAGGACTGCAATAAGGAACTTTAATACTCTGATTTGTATTTTCAAATAATGCCTGTTTCCAGGACTTAGGCTTTCAAGGTTTCAGAATTGTGTGACACATCGCTTACCTCAACGCACAGGCTGCAGAAACGCATTATGGAAATGTTTCATGTTTGGAAATGTTTCGTGTTTCACATGTTTGTGGTTTTATTTATAAGATCTTAATGCAGTTAGTCAGGAAATCGTGTACATTGCACGGCATTGATGTGAAACCATTTTCTGTTTTTCTGAAACTGTGAGAAAAGATTGGAAATCATTGTATCTACACAGTTGTGTTTGAAGAGGTTTAGCATGGCTAATGATCAGGTTTTACAAACACTGGGATTTCTTAGTTTTACTGTTGTTTATTTGATCATCAAACACATTTAACATTGAAGACATTTTTAATCAATGTTTATGTGCCATGAAACAGATGCAACTGATATTTTCTCTTGAACTCAGCTTCTATGTACAAAGTTATGCTGTAAATATACAGTCTAATGGGATTCAATGTTTGCTGTTCTTTTTGAGCTCATTCTCTATTAAAACTGCAGTTTCATAAAACATGCTACTTTAAGTTTGAATATTGATCATACACGTTAAATTAATAAATGCTGCATTAAAGAAAGTGACAGTAACAGCACAAACCTGAATTATAATCACAACCATTAATGATGATTTATTTTTTTCATTTACATTTTATTTATAGGTGCCTTACATGACACTCAAGGACACCTCACAATGAAACAATCAACATTAAACAAGAATAATCATTATTACAGCCTGGACAGACCTAATACAAGTATACAAGCAATCGCATAAAAGCCTGCCTAAAAGATGGGTCTTAAGCTGAGAATTAAAAACAATAAGTTTTTCACTATTTTGCATATCCTGTGGTATCGAGTCATGTGGCTGCATGACTAAAAGCTCGAGACATTATAGAAGTTGTGCGAATTCGAGGGAGAACAATAGCGAGTACAGAAGATGATCTTAGAGTGCGAGTAGGAGTGTAGATATGAAGAAGATCAGATAAGTATGAAGGAGCAAGATTATTGAGTTCCTTGTAAGCGAGAAGAAAGATTTTAAAGTCGATACTGTATTTAACTGGGAGCCAATGCAAGTGTTGTAACATGGGAGTAATGTGCTCAGTTATAGGAGTTCTGCAAATAATTTGTGCAGCTGAATTCTGTACTAACTGAAGTTTATATAGAAGCTTTGAAGGCAAATCATAAAAAAGAGCATTACAATAATCAATACCGGAAGTGACTAAAGCATGAACAAGAACTATGCTCTTTACCAAAAGAGTCGGATGAAGTCGATTAATATTACATATATGGGAATATTCAGAGCGAATGACACTGTTTATATGTGTTTCGAATGATAAAGTACCATCAAAGATGACACCCAAACGTTTAACCTGTTTAGACACAGACATTGGAAAAATATCAATATTTACTGAGGAACATTTAGCCTTGGCCAGATTGTTTTTTTGAGCCAACAGGAAGAATTTCATGAATCAGCAGCTGCCAGTAAGTCATATGAAATCTTAACTACTGCAGTTTCAACACTGTGACGTGAACGGAAGACAGATGGAAATTCCTTGTACAGACTATTATCAGAAAGATGTTCTTAGATCCGCATGGGCTACAACAATCATTTCCAGTATTTTAGAAAGAAATCTTAAAATAGATAAGAAATGGGTTGAAAATGATCAAAAATACTTGAATCAGCCCCCGGTTTCTTAGGTATAGAAGTTATCACAGCTGTTTTTAGTGGATACGGAACAAGACTAGAAACAAGCAAAGCGTGTATAATATCGGTAATTAAAGAAGAGAGAGAAAGTAAACAGACTTGAACCAAATACATTGGAATAGGATTTAAGTGACAAGATTTTTGAATAAAACAGACTACTTCCTGCATGCTCGGAAGTTTAAAAGCAGAAAGAGTAGAAATTAGAGGTTGGCCAGAACAAATGTTGAAAGCACAACAATCTTAATTTGATGCAGCTGATCCATATTTTCAATATTTCTAAAAAAAAAAAAATAAATAAATACATAAAAGCTTCACAAAGATCAACAGAGTACAAATCACAGGGAAAAGAATCTGGTGGCTTTAATATACCACAGTGAAAAAGGGTTCTTGTGTTCCCTTCCTCAGACTTAATTAAACTAAGTACCACAAGTCCAGTCCTGACATACAAATGCTCCAGACGACGGCCCTTGACTTTTAACAGTGAAGCACAGAGCAGAATTTATGAACAAAACAGTCCTAGTTTTCAGTGGAGCGTGAACATCTCAAATCGTTTGGAGTGCAGAATTGTAATGCTGTAATTGCCCTGGTGCCTCAGGGCTCAGTTCTTGGACCACTTCTCTTCTCTGTCTACATGGCATCATAAGGTTCTGTCATTCAGAAACATGGCTTTTCATATCACTGCTATGCTGATGACACCCAACTCTACCTCTCATTCCATCCTGATGATCCGACGATAGCTGCTCGCATCTCAGCATGTCTAACAGACATTCCTTGCTGGATGAAGGACCATCACTTTCAACTCAACCTTGCCAAGACAGAACTGCTTGTGGTCCTAGCAAACTCATAATTTCATCAAAATTTCACCATCCAGTTAGGCTCATCAACCATAACTCCTTCAAAAACAGCCAGAAACCTTGAAGTTATGATTGATGATCAGCTGACTTTCTCAGACCACATTGCTAAAACTGTCCGTTCCTGCAGATTTGCTTTATTCAACATTAGGAAGATCAGGCCCTTTCTTTCAGAACATGCAACACAACTCCTTGTTCAAGCTCTTGTTCTGTCCAGGCTGGACTATTGCAATGCTCTCTTGGCAGGTCTTCCAGCCACTTCTATCACACCTCTACAATTAATACAGAACGAGGCAGCAAGATTAATCTTTAATGAGCTGAAAAGAATACACGTCACACCTCTGTTTGACGGACCATCACCTTCAACTGAACTGCTTGTGGTTTCAACAAACCCATCACTTTATCAAAATTTCACCATCCAGTTATGCTCATCAACCATAACTCCTTCAAAAACAGCTAGAAACCTTGGAGTTATGATTGATGATCAGCTGACTTTCTCAGACCACATTGCTAAAACTGTCCGTTCCTGCAGATTTGCTTTATTCAACATTAGGAAGATCAGGCCCTTTCTTTCAGAACATGCAACACAACTCCTTGTTCAAGCTCTTGTTCTGTCCAGGCTGGACTATTGCAATGCTCTCTTGGCAGGTCTTCCAGCCAGTTCTATCAAACCTCTACAATTAATACAGAACGAGGCAGCAAGATTAATCTTTAATGAGCTGAAAAGAATACACGTCACACCTCTGTTCATCAATTTGCACTGGCTACCAGTAGCTGCTCGCATAAAATTCAAGGCATTAATGTTTGCCTACAAAACCACCACTGGCTCTGCACCCCTTTACCTAAATTAATTACTTCAGACTTATGGGCCTTTAGAAGCTTGCGTTCTGCAAGTGAACGTTGCTTTATTGTTCCATCCCAAAGTAGCACAAAATCACTTTCACGGACTTTCAAATTAAATGTTCCCTCCTGGTGGAATGACCTGCCCAACTCAGTCCTTAGCTATCTTCATCTTTATTTGAGCCTCTTACTCTAGCACTCTCTATTCTAATTATATTCTTTAAAAAAGTGTCCCTTTTAGACTTGGATTCTATTAATTTCTATTCCCCCTAATATTTCTAAATTTCTATTTCTTTTTATTTAATATATAATGGTAGCACAAAATCACTTTCACGGACTTTCAAATTAAATGTTCCCTCCTGGTGGAATGACCTGCCCAACTCAGTCCTTAGCTATCTTCATCTTTATTTGAGCCTCTTACTCTAGCACTCTCTATTCTAATTATATTCTTTAAAAAAGTGTCCCTTTTAGACTTGGATTCTATTAATTTCTATTCCCCCTAATATTTCTAAATTTCTATTTCTTTTTATTTATTATATAATGTAAAAAACCCTTGCTAAGTGTACTGCTTTAAGCTAACTGAGACTTGTTATAGCACTTGTATATCATTGCTCTTTTGTTGATTTTGATTGCTTCCATTGTCATTTGTAAGTCGCTTTGGATAAAAGTGTCTGCTAAATGACTAAATGTAAATGCAATGCAAAACCATTTCATCTGCAGTTGAAAAATGGCCATTGGTAGAAAAAAACGTCTTTCAGCAAAAACTGAGACAATGTTTTTTATTTTCCAAAACGACATAGATTGAGCACAGGTTGAATACAGGTAACTGAGCATTAAAGGACACCAGCATATGATTTGACAAAGACACATCGGAAATTATGATGTGCAATTATAAGGAACTACACCTGAACAACACATAAGATCCATGCAGCGTATGACCCTTTAAATGGGTAGGAAAATTTATAAATTGTTTTAAACCAAAGCTGTTTGATACACTATCTGCATTATCAATACGAATATTAAAATCCCTAAGCAAGATCACATTAGGAGACAATGAACAAAGATAGGTTAAAAAGACAGAAAAACAGAATTATTAAGATTTAGTTTTCACTGGTGCTGAAAAAGGTGACATTTGCAACATCTCAGCTTTTCTAAAGTGAAAGATCTGGCCAGCAGGAGAAAACATCTGAGCCAGGGATATATTGTGACTTTAAAATAAAGCACATAAATGTGTCACTTAGGTAATTTTTGATCAGCCAGACCAGCTGCGCTCCATCCTTTCTGCCAACCGCGATAGTGAAGGATTCCTCCTGCAATGACTGTAGCCAGAAAAAACACAAACGCAGCCAGAGCAATGCCACCGAACATCAGCACACGCTCCGTCAGCGTCACCTCATCTACAGAAAAACAGACAGAAGAATTACTCATGTTTGTACAGGTCTTAGAATTAGTGCTGGATCTCCACAGTAGAGTAGTAACACCATTAAAAGGAACTAAACAAACAACATAACGCTCAACATGTTACCTGTGTTGTCAGCTTCTTTTGGCAGTTCTGTTACAAAAAGAAATGTAAATATATATCACTTTATTACAAACACAGTAAGCAATCAAAACACAGGGCTTCTGCGGGTCTTAAAAAGTTTTAATTCAGCCTTCCACAAATTAAGACAACTTAAAAAATTTTAATTGGAGTACAAATTCTTAAATTCATAAAGTCGTGGCATTAAATGTTGCATGCACTTAAAAAAGAGAGAATATTTATGTCAGTATTTTTGTATTGTTTTCCAATCTCAACATCAAGATACATTTACTAGCAAGTTAGTTTAAGTATTTGCTATTGACCGTTCAAATGCGGAGCTTTGCGCAGCGCAGAATAACGCGTTGTGTGTGTGTGTGTGTGTGAGGGGAACAGAGTCACATCACAGGAGAGTGAACTGTCTTGTCAGAAATCATAGCACGTCAGCTGTCTTAACCGCGGCTTGTGTACTGCATCATCACTGTGTCTGTCACGCGACTCTGTTGCTCTTTCAGGCTTGAACTGATGGTAAAACTAACCACATTATTAACCGTCTTGATATTTACTTTGAAAGCTGAAGCTCACGATTATGGTAAGGGGCGTTACATTTCCGACGCATGCTTGTGGTGTTCGGCCAATCACAATGCACTGGGTCAGCTGGCCAATCAGAGCAGACTGCGCTTTTCAAAGGAGGGGGCTTTGTTGCAAACGAAGCGTTTGAGAGAGGCGGGGCATAGAGGACCTACAATAATGTACAGTATTTGAAAAAAAAATGTTTTTTGAACATTAAAGCATGTCAACATATTCTGTTACACCAAATACACCAAATAATGATCTTTAAAATAGCATCATATGACCCCTTTAAAGCAAGACAAAAATATATGCCAGTGGGGAATGAAAACCTAAGTGGATTTTTCCGAGCTGATTGGCAGATTTTTTAAATAATAGGCTCGCTTCATTTTGATAATTTTTCAGAAAACAAGACTTCTTATCATTATGTAATTTAATCTTGATTAAAGAGCTTTTTGACATTTGCACTGGAAAACAAGACAAAAATACTGAAGATGCTTTTTTGCCGTATGATCAGAAAGTACAGTAAAAGTTATTCCCATATTCTAGTTAAGATATTTTTGTAAAATTAATGAAAAAGTAACGGAGATTGGTTGGAATTTGGATTTTCAAACTTTGAATTTACTTAAAATTTGATTTGACATTGTTTCCGTTCATTTAAATAAAATTTACTTTCTAAAACTTGCAGAAACCCTAAAAACAATATAAGTGCTACAGAAAAGTGAGGTGAGATGGACATTTAAGTTGTCAGAAATATGACTTCTCAAACTAAATTTTATCAGTTGTGGGTTAGTTAAGCAATGTCAAATAGTAAGTTGAGATTTCTTGACAAGTTGTGAAATGACTGACATGTATTACACCCAGTGCTGGTTACATAACTTTCAAATTGTAGTCTGTGATTCAGATTACATGATGGAAATTGCAGTTAGCAACGTAATTACTCATTTTAGGTAATGTATTCTGATTACTTTTTAGATCAATTTTAACCTTGTTTACTACTTTTGCCTTATTACCTTTTAACTTGTTTTAAACTAACAATTAAAAGTTCCATATTGATATAAAACAGCAAAAAAAATGATATCTACATCATGAAGTGCATTAATTATTACGCCAGGGTTTCCCTAACAGGGGTTAATGTAAGAACTACAGTGGGTTTGTGAGTTGATAAAAAGCTAATAATTAATTCAATCATAAAAATGTAAAATTAAAATACATTATTTTAAACAAAAACAATGTAACACTAAAAAGAGACATATTTAATTTGTTTACCTGCATGTCAAAAGTTTACTGAGGGTCATGATGAAGATATACTATACTGTGCATCACCAGTGTTTAGTCACATGCATAATTGTTTCATGGTCTAATTGCTTGAGAGGTGCTTTATTCACCAAAATTCAGAAGCATGAATCACAAAATTATTTACATGTCATTTAAATGGCTAGTATATATTGTGAATATACTAAATGCTGCTCTCAATCACAAGCAGCAACATCCATATATCCCAAACTAAAAAATAATGTACAAATCTCATCTTCCCCATTCCTCCCTTCACTGATAAATTAATGAAGGTGTAATTGTAAGTCGAAGTGAAATCTGTTACCGGTACTCCGATCCTCTGCATGCTGACCCTCGATCTCTAGTCTGGTGGGTTTGTCGAAGAGCATCTCTGTCGTGTTAGACCTTGTTCCACAGAAATAAAAGCCTGAATCTGACTCTGTTACTCTAGAAACCTCTAGCGTGGCTCTGGTGATCCATGTGTCTGCAGTGATTTTCAGACGAGTAAAGTTTTGATTGTAGGTGGTCAGAAATTTTCTCCCTGTTATGTCTGTCTGTGCAGAAATCATAAGTTTGAATCGGCTAGCTCTGAGGTGATACCAGGCGACTTCATATCGGTTTCTCATGCTGCAGTTCAGAATGATGCTTTCTCCTTTCTGAACTCTCAGCAGATCAGAAGATCCTTGTAGTGATGCATCTGAAGAGACATTGATAATAATTACTATATTGGTTAAAAATAATAATTACATTTATGTTTAAAATAATTATAATTATTAAATAATTATAAGTTTGAAAATTTACCACTGAAAGTGATTTGCATATTTCCAAACCAAAGTACACAGAAGAAAACAATATTTTTCATGTCTTGTCAGGTTTCTGCATGAAGTGCAAAGCCTTAAACCACTATTCATTTCCTGCTATATAAACTGCTTTTCACTTCCTTGGTAATAGCTTCCACCTGCTGCTTTTCCGGCTTGGGCTGTGAAAACATCTTTATGCAACACCATTGTCAGTCGTGGTTTGCATGAGATAATGCACTACCTGTAAATTCATTTGTAGCTGCACAAAGAATTTTCCATGCGCATAAACAGCTACAGTACACACTGACAGCCATGTATCGTTCTCGCATCCCAATTTGGTTTATTTCAGTTCACAAAATCCAGGATAATGTGCCATTCATACACAAGTCAGAATTCAATATTCACATATTGACCTTAAAATTGTTGGATTGAGTTGCTTTACCAGATCCCGTCAGAGGATTCATTACTGATCTACTATTTCTTCTTCTGAGACTAAATTTAGTCAGTATGTCCTCCTAGAGTTTTCAAGCTACAAGCACCAAACCTGGCTCAGACCTGCAGGCTGGTCTGACTCTGGTTGCTGTATTTTTTTCTCACTGATCTGACTTACTGTTTTCGCAAACCAAATGATCAAAACTAGGAAGAGTAGGACATTCATTGGGGGGGGGGGGGGGGAAAAGTTTTTTCCCCCC
>NW_015506002.1:382218-407998 GCF_001515645.1 Sinocyclocheilus grahami
GAGTGGGGTCTTGGGGGGGGGGGGGGGGGGGGTTAAAGTTTTTTCACCTCCTACACTATCAGCACACCGAACATAAAGTGTGAATCCAAACTCAAAATGCTCAAAAATGGAACAAAATAAGTTGTAAAATAATGGTCATTTCTTACTGGGCACCAATATAGCTAAAGCCTTCTCGCTAAATGTGGCTAGATCACATCATATTGATGAGTCTAAGAAACTAGAATTGTTTTGTAGCTAAAATCGTTAAATTGGCAACTCTGCAAGGCACCTCATAAACCAGTTGTGCTCAATCCTGTTCTTGGAGATCTACCTTCCTGCAAAGTTCAGCTCCATCCCTTATCAATTAAGATCTTCAGGATCACTTGATAAATAGACAGGTGTGTTGTTGGAGCTCTGGGGTGTATTCCAAAAAGCATGGTTAACTTACCATCTGCTAAACCCCGAACTTTCGGTTGATTAAACCAAAACCTTGCTTATACTCAAGGTACAGTATCTCACAGAAGTGAGTACACCCCTCACATTTTTGTAAATTTTTTATCATATCTTTTCATGTGACAACACTGAAGAAATGACACTTTGCTACAATGTAAAGTAGTGAGTGTACATCATGTGGGATCATGCTCTGCTTCAGTATGTCACAGTACATGTTGGCATTCATGGTTCCCTCAATGAACTGTAGCTCCCCAGTGCCGGCAGCACTCATGCAGCCCCAGACCATGACACTCCCTCCACCATGCTTGACTGTAGGCAAGACACACTTGCCTTTGTACTCCTCACACGCCACACACGCTTGACACCATCTGAACCAAATACGTTTATCTTGGTCTCATCAGACCATTCTGGGACGACAGCCATGCAGACCAATTTGATGCAGTGTGCGGCGTATGGTCTGAGCACTGACAGGCTGACCCCCCACCCCTTCAACCTCTGCAGCAATGCTGGCAGCACTCATACGTCTATTTCCCAAACACAACCTCTGGATATGACGCTAAGCACGTGCACTCAACTTCTTTGGTCGACCATGGCGAGGCCAGTTCTGAGTGGAACCTGTCCTGTTAAACCGCTGTATGGTCTTGGCCACCGTGCTGCAGCTAAGTTTCAGGTTCTTGGCAATCTTCTTATAGCCTACGCCATCTTTATAGAGCAACAATTCTTTTTTTCAGATCCTCAGAGAGTTCTTTGCCATGAGGTGCCATGTTGAACTTCCAGTGACCAGTACGAGAGAGTCCCCTTGTCCAAATACCCACACTTGCGGTCTTGGCCACTTGAGAGCGCGTGCACGCAACAGGAAGTAAGTGCGCAAGACTGTCCCAGGTCTTAAAAACGCCAGAGTAGTCAAGTGGTCAAGTGCAAAGACCACAAGTGTGGGTATTTGGACAAGGCTAGTGAGAGCGATAACACCAAATTTAACACACCTGCTCCCCATTCACACCTGAGACCTTGTAACACTAATGAGTCACATGACACCGGGGAGAGAAAAAAACTTTTGTGGCCAGCGGTTTAGACATTAATGGCTGTGTGTTGAGTTATTTTGAGGGGACAGCAAATTTACACTGTTATACAAGCTGTACACTCACTACTTTACATTGTAGCAAAGTGTCATCTCTTCAGTGTTGTCACATGAAAAGATATAATAAAATATTTACAAAAATGTGAGGGGTGTACTCACTTCTGTGAGATACTGTATGTGGTTCTAAAAACGTGTCCAGGAGTAAGTTCACTCAACCCAGAGTATATTCCTGGTTAAAGGGGTCATATGACGTTGCTAAAAAGAACATTATTTTGTGTATGTGGTGTAATGCAATGTGTTTATGTGGTTTAAGGTTAAAAAAACACATTTTCCATATAATGTACATTGTTTCTCCTCTTTGCCCTGCCTTTCTGAAATGTGTCGATTAAAAGTTATGCCTTCTTTCTTTGCGTGAACATTTGGGCGGCGTTATGCAAATCTTCCCACATAGTGAGGTAGATATGTGGGGGCGTGTTAGAACGAGCCGTTTTAGGTAGGTGTGGCTGACTCTTAACTTTTATAAAGAATATCTCTTTGGATTTGAGACTTTAGTCTTTGCAACTTTACAGATCTTCTTTATGCACCAAGAGCTTGTAACACTCCAAAGAGAAAGGAACAATTGAAATCGCATCATATGACCCCTTTAAGACTCAAGACATTCTCAACAGATTGATGAATCGACGAGTCACTATGGAAAAAGATGCCAAGAAAAAGCGGCCATGCTGTTTCTATCTTCTTCTTTTGTTCAGTGGTCATTTACATGCTTTGTGCATATCGCCACCTAATTGATGGTTGTGCAATCATTTTTCTTTTTTCCCCGTTTAATCTTCAATCCTTGAGAATAAGGATTATATCGTTTGTTTGATGCTAATTATATATTAAGTCATATCAGATTAAAACGTTTTTTTATTATAGAAATACATTATAGAAAATGCCGATCCATGTGTGAGATAATATAAAAAATTTAATAAATATATATAATAAATTAAACATTTCCCTGTCATAATAGTGTTTTATAATTTATACAGATAACTGTTGTATAGGCTATGTCGATAAAATAAATATAACAATATCATATTAGAATAATATTACCTTATTACTTATATTAGCGCTTTATAATTAACATATCATACAACTATATATATATATATATATATATATATAGTAGACTATATTACATAACTTTATTGTAATAATATATAATATAGTGCTCAATCTGTCACGCCCACTGAAGGCTCGTCAGTAGATCACACGTGCGCTGAAGTGAACTAACCCTGGAACAGAAGCTGCTCCGGAGCAGGTTATCTTCACAGAGGAAGTTGCTGTGGCTACTTACATGCCCTGAAGTTACCTCCGATTTTGGAACCAAAAGCTGAGGTTATCCGCTCGCTTATCCTCAAACATACCTGGGTATGTCACATAACTGGAATACCCCCCTGGAGATAGATCTCAGGGAACAGGATGAGGCGCCCCTGACGTGCCTTATTGCAAGAAATGGCCATTATTTTTCTACTTACTAGATTACACTTCTCTAAATGCCTCTAAAGTGAAACAATGTCACATTTCTATAAAATATTACAGTATGAGGTGTGCATATGGGATGTCCCCCATTAGAACAGGCCATTAATTTCTTCTATTCATTAGAAGTCTGTATAGGCCTATGAAGTGGAATTATGTCATGCATCATATAGTATTAGTGTTTAAAGGGTTAGTTCACCCAAAAATGAAAATTCTGTCATCATTTACTCACCCTCATGTTGTTCCAAACCTGTATGAGTTGCTTTCTTAGGTTGAACACAAAATAAGTTATTTTGAAGATTGCTGGTAATCAAACAGTTGGTGGTTCCCATTGACTTCCATAGTAGGAAAAAAAAATACCATGGAAATCAATGGGAACCCCCAACTGTTTGTTTACCAGCAATCTTCAAAATATCTTCTTCATTTTTGGGTGAACTATCCCTTTAATGTTCAGTTATGTTTCTGTGGTATACCATTGTGCTGAGGAGTAGAGCACGTGGTTGGCTGCATGGGTTATGTTTGTGTATTTTGCTCCACTCAGTGAGCAATTGCTGTATTGCAGTGACAAGTAACTTCTAATTTATTTGCTATTCAAGCTTGAGAATGTTTTAAATGTACAATAACAATCAAGAGTCCAAATTACTAACTTTTTCTGAGCAATTTGTGTAATATATTGACAAATGTTTGGAATAGTTTACTGAATTTCCTTTAGTGTGTAATAGCTGTTAAATATAAGCCTTTTACTCAACACACAGCATGACGTCTGCCGATTAAGCAGATTCTATAGGTGTTTTTACAGAAATAAGGTTAAGATGGACTAAAATCATTATTTAAAAAAAAAAAAAAAAAAAAAGGTTTCATATTAAGTATGCATATAGTATTGAATGTCCCCTTTAAGAATTGACCATTCTTTTTCTCTCTTTTTAATTACTGTTGCAGTAATTAAGTAACCTTACACATTAACTAAGTGTGTAGAGGTGTTGGAGGTCCTAGATAGGAGTTAATTATCTTCTACACATTGTAATTTCTTAAATATAATTATAACATTTTGCTTTGCAAAATTATTCACCGTTCAGGAGGGAGCGTTCGAAACGCCACAAACTTGTGGGCAAAATGGTGTAAATGCAACCAAAACCATGCATTTAAAAAAAAATTGTATCTTTAATTTAATCATGTTTTATTAAATGCAATTAACATATCTAATACCATTAAATATCTGCATAATAGTTTTATCAAATTGAGGGGATTGTTTTATAGAGAGCTTGATTAATCAGGCCAATAAGCAGTGTTGGGCAGGAACTAGTTACAGTAAAAAAATATTACTTTTTAACTAGTAGTGTAACTAATTACTAATAAGATTTCAGTAATAATATTACAGTTACATTATTGGAGTATCTTGGAAAGAGTTAATTGTAAGGGATTTCAGGATAATATCCTCAAAGGTATCCGAATCCGTGAATCAGGACTGAGTTAACCAGTAAATGATTCAGAAATAATATTTAACACTTTATCAACTATTCGCCCACTGATAAATTGAGCTTAGAATATTTTACCAATTCTGGAGCAAGATATTACTCTGGTGGCCATCGATGATATCATGCAGTTATAATCCCTGATTATGAGCAAGGCAGCAAGCTAACTGAATCGACAGTTTAAGACAATAACTTGTAAACACAATCAAGTCACTTGTCTGTAAAAATCAAACAATACTTTATTGAACTACTTTACACACAACTATCCTAAACGAACACACATACATTCGTACAGCAGTGAGGAAAGGGGTGATGTTACAGAAATTGAATGGAGTCCCGAGTAACCAGCATTAGACACCATTTCTTAAACCGCAACCTGAGAGAATAATACTAGCAATTCAACCTTGGTTTCAGTTGCTTAATAAGATTTGCTCCAGTTCAGCAAGAGTACTTGCGTTCGACTGATTCAGTGAGTGCGTTCCCTTTGTGACGTCGGTTGCTGGAGGAAATAACGGCGTTGCTGATTGGTTAGCGGTCAGTCGATGGTGAGTTCTCCGGGAAACCAAAAGGGGTTCTCCCAATCGGATCCTGTTGTGGGTGGGGTTTACGCCACACTCTCCTTTCAACGGCTACATTTAAAATGACCAATTTAAGTTATAACGGGTGACCAGTGTTTTAGTGTTTGAATCCATAATTTCTCAAAACTTCATAAACCTGTTCATTCTTAATAAACATGTCAAGCTTCATGAACTTCTGATGCTCAGGGCGCTTACAGCAATTTTTTATACATCAGCCATTTATTTTAATCTAACTCAGAGATGAAGGCTGTAATACTAATGTTGTCCACAAGAATAACAAATCATTTTAGGATCAGTTTAAAGACTGTGTATATGGTTAAAAAGATAGCCTTGCAGTATATAAAAAATGCACATACATTTATTATAGTTTCATAAAGCCCAATATAATCAGCTTATAATCAACAAAACTGATCTCCAAAATACTTTTCATTATTCACGTTTTATATATAATGCTTCTATAATGAGACACTTAAAGACTCTTATTTGATAAGAGACAAGGTCATTGTATAACTATCATCTACACAAGCCATTGTGCTTGCAACAAATTAAACTGCATTGTTTCATTTATTTTGACTGCAATAAAAACTCACTTCTGCTGCAATCCGTTCATGGACCTCTGGACTGAATGACCGCTGCTTCTTCGGTTGAGAACCACCTTCACTGCATTGGTCCACCAGGGAATGGAGATAATTTCTGTAAAGGAATAAGAAAACGTATCAATGATAATAATAAAAATAATAATAATAAATGCAAAACAAGGAATACAGCTGCTAGCTGGTCGTCTTTATGTCCTGCTGGAACTGCTGGATGCTCCCCCTGATGTGGACTGAATCTATGGCATAATGTTGTGGAAAAGTTGCAGAAAAAACGTAATATCCTGATCCTCCAGCAGCATGGCAAAGGCTCCTGCCTCTCTGACGGTAACCGGGTCAAAGTCACCCGAGTCTCGTATAGATTGAAAACGGCAGATGAGGTACTCTCTGTGCTCAAACACTGAATTGATGGCACGGCTGTGGAAGCTCCATCTGACTCTGCTCGATGTTGGTAGTCTATGGGCAACTACTTTATCAAGGACATCTGTGCGCTTGGGTGATCTTGAGAAAAAGCTGGCAAAACCTCCAAGGTCAGAACAAAATAATTCTCACTTTGGGTATGTGAGAAGTGGCCTGTTGCATTATCAGATTGAGTTTATGTGCATAGCAGTGGATGTAATGGGCATTTGGGTACACATCTTGCATCTTCCTTTGAACACCTGCAGTGGCACCCCTCATCACGCTGGCTCCATCATACGCTTGGGAGATGAGTTTATTCTTCTGATCCTCTGGAAGGATGACAGCAAGACGCTCTTTTAGTGCTGTAGCGATGGAATCAGCTGTAGTTTAATGCAGAGGAATAAACTCAAAAAAACTCTCCTGTACGTTGCTTTTGGCGTCAATGTACAAGCACAAGTTGACACTGTGTGGCAATATCGGTGGTCTCGTCGGCCTGGACTGAGAGAAAGTCGCTGCTCTGTGCTTCTTGGATTATGTGCTCCCTCACAACAGACAACATACAGTCCAACAGCTCGTTCTGCACAGTTTTCGAAGTTCCCTTAAACACCGTGGCATTCTCGAGGTGCTCTTTCAAAACTCCACCAAGAGAAGCAACAAAATCGACCAGGCCACGGATTATCCCGGGATTGTCTGACATCTCGCTCTTGTCATGGCCAAGCAAAGCCAGCTCAAACGCGCCACAAAATTTCAGTCTCTTAGTCTAGACAGGATGCGTCTATTTTTGTGACCTCTTCATTGTGCCTTCTAATTCCAATCCTGTTGCCTTCAATGTGAGAAGTGGCCTGTTGCATTATCAGATTGAGTTTATGTGCATAGCAGTGGATGTAATGGGCATTTGGGTACACATCTTGCATCTTCCTTTGAACACCTGCAGTGGCACCCCTCATCACACTGGCTCCATCCTACGCTTGAGAGATGAGTTTAGTCTTCTGATCCTCTGGAAGGATGACAGCAAGACGCTCTTTTAGTGTTGTAGCGATGGAATCAGCTGTAGTTGAACGCAGAGGAATAAACTCAAAAAACCTCTCCTGTATGTTGTTTTTGGCATCAATGTACCACAGCACAAGTACAAGTTGACACTGTGTGGCAATATCGGTGGTCTCGTCGGCCTGGACTGAGAGAAAGTCGCTGCTCTGTGCTTCTTGGATTATGTGCTCCCTCACAACAGACAACATACAGTCCAACAGCTCGTTCTGCACAGTTTTCGAAGTTCCCTTAAACACCGTGGCATTCTCGAGGTGCTCTTTCAAAACTCCACCAAGAGAAGCAACAAAATCGACCAGGCCACGGATTATCCCGGGATTGTCTGACATCTCGCTCTTGTCATGGCCAAGCAAAGCCAGCTCAAACGCGCCACAAAATTTCACAGTCTCTTAGTCTAGACAGGATGCGTCTATTTTTGTGACCTCTTCATTGTGCCTCCTAATGCCAATCCTGTAGCCTTCATCTAGCTGTTCAGCAATGCTAAGCTTCCCAAAAAAAACCTGGAGTCTCATAGCGTTGTCAAGATGGCTTCGGCTACTTTCATGCCGCTTGCACTTTTCAGAGAGATGCTTTAAAGGGGTCATATGATGCTATTTTAAAGATCATTATTTGGTGTATTTGGTGTAACAGAATATGCTGACAGAATATCACCTCTATGCCCCGCCTCTCTCAAACACATCGTTTTCAACAAAGCCCCCTCCTTTGACAAGAGCAGTCTGCTCTGTCTGGCCAGCTGACCCAGTGCATTGTGATTGGCCGAACATCACAAGCACGGGTTGGAAATGTAACACCCCTTACCATAATATAAAACATATAAAAACAATATTGATTCGTTCTAACAACAAAAGTGGGAGGGTTCGGGGCACAGCAGACAAGTTGAAACAAGCCAATTAGATCTTAGCCTCAAATCACATGCTTTTCAAAAGTTTGTGTACCTACATAGACACTCATTAGTCCGGCGCCCCGCACACACATATGAAGGGGGGGGCGGCACCCCAGCGCCCCCTATTGACCAGCCGCCACTGGGTCTAAATATCATTTAGTAATTGCAATGTCTTCTGGTCCATATCCTTTTCTTAGGAAGGTGTGCTAGACACTAGGTGCATTTACATGGAGCATTGTAATCGGTTTAAAAAACCAATCCGAATGAAAATGCTCCATATAAACACCTCAATCCGAATAAAAATGACCAAACCGAAATAAATTGTAATCAGTTTGAGAGGGGCGGGGTAAACCTTTCTATAAACGCAATGAATTCAAATATTAGTCCGTTTATTCCAAGCAAGTGCAAGCAGTTATTAAAAATATTAATACAAATACGGGGGTTTTTTCCTCTGGTGATTTGTATTTGATGTCATTGTAGGCTACTTAGCATGTCCCAAAATTGAAAGCACCGGCACATGTAAACACCATTTCGGATTAGAAAACGTCTCATGTAAACAGTCCACCGAATCTTTCAATCGGAATGATTTTAATCGAAATGTACATGTAAACGTGGCTACTGATTAAAGTAGCATAAAAATACTATACATATTTACATTTTTTGAGACAATAAAGTAATATAGCCATCACCACCGCATAGCCGCTCAACATGCATCTACTGTACATGCATGTTGATTTTATCAGATGATGCCACGATTATAAATCAGAGTGACTCCTGGTTAACATGTATTAATGGGTTGTGTTTCGTCACTATTTAGAGTGGAATTTTTCTACAATATTCACTCGTGACAGTAAAATAGGCCATTCTAAGTCAACCTACTGCAGTATTTCCTCTCCCACCACTAATATATGCCTTTCGCTGGCTCAGGGGGGAATCACCTTGATCCTAGCTAGTGTTCATTTGGTGAACTCTGGTTCATGGCAAATCCAAAATAATCAACTGATTCAGTCAGAAATGATATGTTGACAGGATCCTCTGCAGAGCTGATGGCACTGAAAGCAAACGACCAAGTAACCATTGCTGTTGTTTGGTGATCTGGGCCCCTGTACAGTTTCTTGCATTGGGACCCCTTGTTCCTTGTTCCTGTTCAGACATCGATGCTTCATGAAGACAGCAAACACAATCAGAGCCACCAGAACCACGACCCCAATACAAGCATCTGGAAGGGGAAAGTGGGACGAAAGCACAATTTATTTATTTTTAACTCACTGCTTAAAGATTTTGTAAAGCTCTCAATGCCTCCCTGTTTTACTTACGAGCTCGTTCTGTGCCTTTAGTTTTGTCATCACGTGTGCGGTCCTGTATGTCCTTTGATGCTGTGCCTGATTCTGTACAGGATATTAAAACAATTTAGTATTCATTTGCTATTCAAATCATGATAACTGAACCTCACCTGTCCACTTTATAATTAATATTTTTAAACATCCATCAATTTTCTCTCACCTGTTGTGACCGTCACAGTGACCAGGATTCCTCCTGTTTTGTTCAGGACTCTGTATGCTCCAGCGTCACTCGATGTGAAGTTTTTAATGATCAGGCGGCCATTCTTGTCGGTCAGTCGATCAGTCAGGAAACCCTGCCCTTTCCTCCAAACATCTATTAGGTCTGTGTTTGTAAAATGCTCGACGCTCTCAGCATCACGCGGCAGATCGTCAAACTTTACCTCTTCGCCTATCCGTGCTGTTAAATTGACTGAAGAGAAATAAAACGATAAAACATAATTGTGACATGACGCTTTCATAATACTGATGATGATTTCATAATACGTAATATGAAATAAACACTGGTACCAGATGAAAGCAACAAAAAGCCCAAATTAATATTTAAACCAGTTTTGACCTTACCATTAACACGGACGTCGTGACTGTAGCTTTTAGGTAGACCGTTGGCATTAACATGCAACGTGTATTTCCCTGCATCAGTGGTGTTTAAGGGTTGTAGAACGAAGTTACAGTTGCCACTCTTGTGCACGCGGCCCCTGAAGTGTTCATCCTGACGGTTACCATAAGCAGTTGTGGACCCAAATGTTAGAACAGTGGATAAATCCCCTCTGTAGCTTGAATTACACGGCAGGGTAATATAGCCGCCCTTTTGTCCCGTCACAGTTAGAGAAGAAGCACCTACAAATAAAAACAGTGTTGAATCACTATACAGTATTGATACAAATGTGGTATTTATTAATCGTATTAATCGTATTTTTACAAAAACATTTTCTTTGTTACACATACTCACCAGGCAGGACAAACAGCAGAAAAAAATGCATGCACCTAATAAAAAAAGAAAGAAAGAAAACAAGGTGGTTATATGATCTTCAGATCTCACCTGAAGTAAGCAGAAACACGGACACTGTTTTACTGTTATCCAGCACTTCTTTACACCACATGAGAAGAAACTGCACACAAACTTCATTGGACTTTGTGTCTACCATCAGTCTATTTAAAGAGTGAAAGTGAACAAGATTTGGCTTGTTACAGCACGCCTCACAATGCCTGTGAACCACTACTGAACAAACTCCTGTTCCAAGCAAGCCAGACGAGTCATGAAGACCGGTCAGAGTGGCTTTATCATCACTTTAGCTCTATACAGCTGAATCAAAACAGTGCTCCTCCAGGACCATGCTGCTACGCAACACTGGACTACAAAAACTATACCGTACAGAATTAAATGATATTATACAGACTAAACAAAAGAGTTGAATAAGAGCTAGAAACTAAAAAAAGGATTGAACATTTATACGCAGACTACACTGAAGGGCATAAACAGTGCATGATACAGTAATATCTTACATAAAAACATGGTCACAGAAATGGAGACAAGGCACATTAGTATTTTTTTCGTGAATGTGCAAATGTGCTAATTTTTTAAGTTTATGTTCAGGGGTTGATTAATTTAATGTGGATGCACATTAAGGTAAAATGCCACCATTTGGTCGTAGTCTGGAGCCCTGTAATTGGTGCGTGTAGTGATTTTCTTGGAGTCTGTGACGTCATTGATGCACTTATATATATAGTAAGAAGTAGGGATGCGCCGATCCGATATTCATATCGGGTATCGGCTCCGATAGTGCCATTTTTCTCGGATCGGGTATCGGTCAAAGAGAGCCGATCCAAATCCGAATTTTTATTTTATCTGAAATTTAAAACTCAATAACTGTAGCACAGATATAATACACCAAGCATCAATTTCTCTTCCCTTTGTGCTTTGCAGTTTTTAACACAAAGCGCTTACAATGTGCGCACATTGTAAGCGCTTCGTGCTCATAGACTGTCAACCCTCTACATTGCGAGTAAATCATTCGCATATGCGACTAAATGATGTCTAATATTAGCCAATGGCTAATACATTCTCAGATTTTACTCGCCAGTGTGTGAGTTGGATGCTGAGTATATGATTAGCACAGATATATTTTCACTCACAGAACACTCTGACTGAGCGCTTCAGAGTTTCTCTCTCCGTCAAGCGATATGTTTCAGTTCATTTGAATGGATGCGCAGCGCACCTGTGTTTGTGTATTTGGCGTAATGTGTTTCTAGTGTGAAGGCGCACGACTCGTTGTCGCTTTCTCTCACCTGCTTGATGTTGGTAGTCTATGGGCAACTACTTTATCAAGGACATCTGTGCGCTTGGGTGATCTTGAGAAAAAGCTGGCAAATCCTCCAAGGTCAGAAAAAAAAAATCTCACTTTGGGTATGTGAGAAGTGGCCTGTTGCATTATCAGATTGAGTTTATGTGCATAGCAGTGGATGTAATGGGCATTTGGGTACACATCTTGCATCTTCCTTTGAACACCTGCAGTGGCACCCCTCATCACACTGGCTCCATCCTACGCTTGAGAGATGAGTTTAGTCTTCTGATCCTCTGGAAGGATGACAGCAAGACGCTCTTTTAGTGTTGTAGCGATGGAATCAGCTGTAGTTGAACGCAGAGGAATAAACTCAAAAAACCTCTCCTGTATGTTGTTTTTGGCATCAATGTACCACAGCACAAGTACAAGTTGACACTGTGTGGCAATATCGGTGGTCTCGTCGGCCTGGACTGAGAGAAAGTCGCTGCTCTGTGCTTCTTGGATTATGTGCTCCCTCACAACAGACAACATACAGTCCAACAGCTCGTTCTGCACAGTTTTCGAAGTTCCCTTAAACACCGTGGCATTCTCGAGGTGCTCTTTCAAAACTCCACCAAGAGAAGCAACAAAATCGACCAGGCCACGGATTATCCCGGGATTGTCTGACATCTCGCTCTTGTCATGGCCAAGCAAAGCCAGCTCAAACGCGCCACAAAATTTCACAGTCTCTTAGTCTAGACAGGATGCGTCTATTTTTGTGACCTCTTCATTGTGCCTTCTAATGCCAATCCTGTAGCCTTCATCTAGCTGTTCAGCAATGCTAAGCTTCCCCCAAAAAAAAAACTGGAGTCTCATAGCGTTGTCAAGATGGCTTCGGCTACTTTCATGCCGCTTGCACTTTTCAGAGAGATGCTTTAAAGGGGTCATATGATGCTATTTTAAAGATCATTATTTGGTGTATTTGGTGTAACAGAATATGTCGACATGCTTTAAAGTTCAAAAAACACATTCTTTTTCAAACACTGTACATTATTGTAGGTCCTCTATGCCTCGCCTCTCTCAAACACGTCGTTTTCAACAAAGCCCCCTCCTTTGACAAGAGCAGTCTGCTCTGTCTGGCCAGCTGACCCAGTGCATTGTGATTGGCCGAACATCACAAGCACGGGTTGGAAATGTAACACCCCTTACCATAATATAAAACATATAAAAACAATATTGATTCGTTCTAACAACAAAAGTGGGAGGGTTCGGGGCACAGCAGACAAGTTGAAACAAGCCAATTAGATCTTAGCCTCAAATCACATGCTTTTCAAAAGTTTGTGTACCTACATAGACACTCATTAGTCCGGCGCCCCGCACACACATATGAAAGAAATATAGTTTTGATTTTTGGATTTTCAATAAATTAAAATATGATTCACAGTAGAATACTATGACTAAATTATTTTATTTAGTTAATATTTGCGATATATATTTAACTTATTGTTAACATGTTAAAGGAGGCTAACTTGAAGGGGGGGCGGCACCCCAGCGCCCCCTATTGACCAGCCGCTGCTCCCTCACAACAGACAACATACAGTCCAACAGCTCGTTCTGCACAGTTTTCGAAGTTCCCTTAAACACCGTGGCATTCTCGAGGTGCTCTTTCAAAACTCCACCAAGAGAAGCAACAAAATCGACCAGGCCACGGATTATCCCGGGATTGTCTGACATCTCGCTCTTGTCATGGCCAAGCAAAGCCAGCTCAAACGCGCCACAAAATTTCACAGTCTCTTAGTCTAGACAGGATGCGTCTATTTTTGTGACCTCTTCATTGTGCCTCCTAATGCCAATCCTGTAGCCTTCATCTAGCTGTTCAGCAATGCTAAGCTTCCCAAAAAAAACCTGGAGTCTCATAGCGTTGTCAAGATGGCTTCGGCTACTTTCATGCCGCTTGCACTTTTCAGAGAGATGCTTTAAAGGGGTCATATGATGCTATTTTAAAGATCATTATTTGGTGTATTTGGTGTAACAGAATATGCTGACAGAATATCCCCTCTATGCCCCGCCTCTCTCAAACACATCGTTTTCAACAAAGCCCCCTCCTTTGACAAGAGCAGTCTGCTCTGTCTGGCCAGCTGACCCAGTGCATTGTGATTGGCCGAACATCACAAGCACGGGTTGGAAATGTAACACCCCTTACCATAATATAAAACATATAAAAACGATATTGATTCGTTCTAACAACAAAAGTGGGAGGGTTCGGGGCACAGCAGACAAGTTGAAACAAGCCAATTAGATCTTAGCCTCAAATCACATGCTTTTCAAAAGTTTGTGTACCTACATAGACACTCATTAGTCCGGCGCCCCGCACACACATATGAAGGGGGGGGCGGCACCCCAGCGCCCCCTATTGACCAGCCGCCACTGGGTCTAAATATCATTTAGTAATTGCAATGTCTTCTGGTCCATATCCTTTTCTTAGGAAGGTGTGCTAGACACTAGGTGCATTTACATGGAGCATTGTAATCGGTTTAAAAAACCAATCCGAATGAAAATGCTCCATATAAACACCTCAATCCGAATAAAAATGACCAAACCGAAATAAATTGTAATCAGTTTGAGAGGGGCGGGGTAAACCTTTCTATAAACGCAATGAATTCAAATATTAGTCCGTTTATTCCAAGCAAGTGCAAGCAGTTATTAAAAATATTAATACAAATACGGGGGTTTTTTCCTCTGGTGATTTGTATTTGATGTCATTGTAGGCTACTTAGCATGTCCCAAAATTGAAAGCACCGGCACATGTAAACACCATTTCGGATTAGAAAACGTCTCATGTAAACAGTCCACCGAATCTTTCAATCGGAATGATTTTAATCGAAATGTACATGTAAACGTGGCTACTGATTAAAGTAGCATAAAAATACTATACATATTTACATTTTTTGAGACAATAAAGTAATATAGCCATCACCACCGCATAGCCGCTCAACATGCATCTACTGTACATGCATGTTGATTTTATCAGATGATGCCACGATTATAAATCAGAGTGACTCCTGGTTAACATGTATTAATGGGTTGTGTTTCGTCACTATTTAGAGTGGAATTTTTCTACAATATTCACTCGTGACAGTAAAATAGGCCATTCTAAGTCAACCTACTGCAGTATTTCCTCTCCCACCACTAATATATGCCTTTCGCTGGCTCAGGGGGGAATCTCCTTGATCCTAGCTAGTGTTCATTTGGTGAACTCTGGGTCATGGCAAATCCAAAATAATCAACTTATTCAGTCGGAAATGATATGTTGACAGGATCCTCTGCAGAGCTGATGGCACTGAAAGCAAACGACCAAGTAACCATTGCTGTTGTTTGGTGATCTGGGCCCCTGTACAGTTTCTTGCATTGGGACCCCTTGTTCCTTGTTCCTGTTCAGACATCGATGCTTCATGAAGACAGCAAACACAATCAGAGCCACCAGAACCACCACCCCAATACAAGCATCTGGAAGGGGAAAGTGGGACGAAAGCACAATTTATTTATTTTTAACTCACTGCTTAAAGATTTTGTAAAGCTCTCAATGCCTCCCTGTTTTACTTACGAGCTCGTTCTGTGCCTTTAGTTTTGTCATCACGTGTGCGGTCCTGTATGTCCTTTGATGCTGTGCCTGATTCTGTACAGGATATTAAAACAATTTAGTATTCATTTGCTATTCAAATCATGATAACTGAACCTCACCTGTCCACTTTATAATTAATATTTTTAAACATCCATCAATTTTCTCTCACCTGTTGTGACCGTCACAGTGACCAGGATTCCTCCAGTTTTGTTCAGGACTCTGTATGCTCCAGCGTCACTCAATGTGAAGTTTTTAATGATCAGGCGGCCATTCTTGTCGGTCAGTCGATCAGTCAGGAAACCCTGCCCTTTCCTCCAAACATCTATTAGGTCTGTGTTTGTAAAATGCTCGACGCTCTCAGCATCACGCGGCAGATCGTCAAACTTTACCTCTTCGCCTATCCGTGCTGTTAAATTGACTGAAGAGAAATAAAACGATAAAACATAATTGTGACATGACGCTTTCATAATACTGATGATGATTTCATAATACGTAATATGAAATAAACACTGGTACCAGATGAAAGCAACAAAAAGCCCAAATTAATATTTAAACCAGTTTTGACCTTACCATTAACACGGACGTCGTGACTGTAGCTTTTAGGTAGACCGTTGGCATTAACATGCAACGTGTATTTCCCTGCATCAGTGGTGTTTAAGGGTTGTAGAACGAAGTTACAGTTGCCACTCTTGTGCACGCGGCCCCTGAAGTGTTCATCCTGACGGTTACCATAAGCAGTTGTGGACCCAAATGTTAGAACAGTGGATAAATCCCCTCTGTAGCTTGAATTACACGGCAGGGTAATATAGCCGCCCTTTTGTCCCGTCACAGTTAGAGAAGAAGCACCTACAAATAAAAACAGTGTTGAATCACTATACAGTATTGATACAAATGTGGTATTTATTAATCGTATTAATCGTATTTTTACAAAAACATTTTCTTTGTTACACATACTCACCAGGCAGGACAAACAGCAGAAAAAAATGCATGCACCTAATAAAAAAAGAAAGAAAGAAAACAAGGTGGTTATATGATCTTCAGATCTCACCTGAAGTAAGCAGAAACACGGACACTGTTTTACTGTTATCCAGCACTTCTTTACACCACATGAGAAGAAACTGCACACAAACTTCATTGGACTTTGTGTCTACCATCAGTCTATTTAAAGAGTGAAAGTGAACAAGATTTGGCTTGTTACAGCACGCCTCACAATGCCTGTGAACCACTACTGAACAAACTCCTGTTCCAAGCAAGCCAGACGAGTCATGAAGACCGGTCAGAGTGGCTTTATCATCACTTTAGCTCTATACAGCTGAATCAAAACAGTGCTCCTCCAGGACCATGCTGCTACGCAACACTGGACTACAAAAACTATACCGTACAGAATTAAATGATATTATACAGACTAAACAAAAGAGTTGAATAAGAGCTAGAAACTAAAAAAAGGATTGAACATTTATACGCAGACTACACTGAAGGGCATAAACAGTGCATGATACAGTAATATCTTACATAAAAACATGGTCACAGAAATGGAGACAAGGCACATTAGTATTTTTTTCGTGAATGTGCAAATGTGCTAATTTTTTAAGTTTATGTTCAGGGGTTGATTAATTTAATGTGGATGCACATTAAGGTAAAATGCCACCATTTGGTCGTAGTCTGGAGCCCTGTAATTGGTGCGTGTAGTGATTTTCTTGGAGTCTGTGACGTCATTGATGCACTTATATATATAGTAAGAAGTAGGGATGCGCCGATCCGATATTCATATCGGGTATCGGCTCCGATAGTGCCATTTTTCTCGGATCGGGTATCGGTCAAAGAGAGCCGATCCAAATCCGAATTTTTATTATTTTTTTTTCTCGATTGTGCGAATTATTGTGTTACTTCTGAAGCCATACGATAGCTTAATGTGAGCTACATATGAATATTTAAGTCCTTGCATTAAAGTTCACACAAACTCTTTTCTCCGATGTGGCTGTCAGTCATTCGTTCAGCCTTTAAACACTGCTCGCGTTCGGTTACAGCAGTCGGCTCGGTAAAGCTCTCTCCAAGATCATTCTGTGTTCCCATTATACTTGATTTGTAAATACATGTCTATGATTTTGCAAAAAGGACTTTATCTTCTTGCCGGAGTTTAATGTTTTGTTACTTGCTACCGGGTGTCTGTGAGAACAAAACACGGGCATAGAAAAGACTATAAATAGTTTTTAACGTGTACAGTAACTGAAATGTAAAACTGTTAAAAGAAAGGCTCAATAACTGTTGCACAGATATAATACACTACGCATCAATTTCTCTTCCCTTTGTGCTTTGCAGTTTTTAACACGAAGCACTTACAATGTGCGCACATTGTAAGCGCTTCGTGCTCATTGACTGTCAACCCTCTACATTGCGAGTAAATCACTCTCATATGCGATTAAATCTTCACTCTGGGCGACTAAATGATGTCTAATATTAGCCAATGGCTAATCAGTTCTCAGATTTCACTCGTCAGTGTGTGAGTTGGATGCTGAGTATATGATTAGCACAGATATATTTTCACTCACAGAACACTCTGACTGAGCACTTCAGAGTTTCACTCTCCGTCAAGCGAGCCGTGATGTTTTTCAGTGCATCTGAAAGGATGCGCAGCGCACCTGTGTTTGTGTATTTGGCGTAACGTAAACTCTAGTGTGAAGCGCACGACTCGCCAACACTTTCTCTCACTGTGAGCAAAGAGCGAGAGCGAGCGAGAGTCTTACATAACATGCAGAATTGATGCGCTACATGTAAACGATATACTGTGCTGTATTTTCCTGTAAAAAATAACAGTTTCTTTGGAATTCTTCAGCTTTTAAGAACTGCCGGGTTTTCCTGTAGTAGGCGGAACTAATGCACAAACGACAATCTCATTGGCTGGTGCTCACCTATTATCGGTCCTGTTTTGATTTCAGCGAATCAGTTCGAGCGAACGCACACAACCTGATTAATATTCATGAATCCAGTAGCTCATTAATCCTTTGTGCGTTTTTATATTGTTCTTATTAGTAGAATTCGTTTAATAATAATAATAATAATATTATCTTATCAGTGTTATTGTTCATTTTTTTTACAGGATCACTGAATGACCAAAAAAAAGCACCAGCACCAGTCCTAAATTCATGGTTACCAAGTTTTAATTCTAATTACTAAACTTCTATTATTAAATAATACTTGATTATCATATTATAATGCTTGACTGAAAAAAAGCACCAGCACCAGTCCTAAGTTCATGGTTACCAAGTTTTAATTCTAATTACTAAACTTCTATTATTAAATAATACTTGATTATCATATTATAATGCTTGACTGACTGATATTAAGAGTGTGCTTTCAGATATTTAAAAAGCTGTACCATTTTACAAACATTATATATGTTTGTAAAATGGCACAATCTAGTAGATTGTGAAAGACTTTATCAGTTCCACAAACAGAGATATATAAATTCTACATTTATTTAAATGAGGGAAAACAACTTCACTGGATTAAGAGTGTGCTTTCAGATATTTAAAAAGCTGTACCATTTTACAAACATTATATATGTTTGTAAAATGGCACAATCTAGTAGATTGTGAAAGACTTTATCAGTTCCACAAACAGAGATATATAAATTCTACATTTATTTAAATGAGGGAAAAAAACTTCACTGGTATCGGATCGGAATCGGTATCGGCCAATACTGAACCCTAGGTATCGGAATCGGTATCGGAAGCGAAAAAGGCGGATCGGAGCATCCCTAGTAAAAAGTACTGATTGGAGATTCACATGCTTGACCAGCTAGAGTTTGTTTTTAGCCGATCTCTTTCCATTTCTGTATTGTAGTAGAGTCTGCTGATGATACACATGAACATCAGTTGCTCCGCTGGTTTAAAAATACAGAAATTAGGGATGCACCGAATGCAACCGAAATTATTTGGCTGAAAATAGCAACAAAAAAAAAAAAACACTTTTGGTGTTCGGCCGAATAAGTGAAAAGGCTGAATAGATTTTACCGAACAATGACGTTTTTGGTTACACGATCAAATAGCAACCAGCGTAGCACGCTTCAAATGCAGAAAACATGGAAATATTTTAAAGTGTCCGAGAAAGACGCAAAATGTCCGTTTGCAGACACTGTTCTGCTGAATTGTGCAAAAATGTACAGCATGATTAGTTTAATTTATCATTTAAAATCAAGACACCCTGAAAAGCATGCAGAGTAGGGCTGGGTAAAAAAAAATATCGATTTCTAGATTTTAATCGAGTCTAGCCTGTCAGAAAATGACTCGATCAGTGTTTCAAATGTGGAAAGACTACAATAGCTTGTAAACAATGTCACGTAACGTCACATTTACCACAGAAAAACATTCGGTGAGCATAAACTCAGTCGGCTAGAAAAATTAACTCTAGAGAGGAGCATTTTGCTAAATATATGCACCAAATAACATTAATTATAATTTTTTTTTTACTGTTCTTCAATATTTAATGTTTGAAGTTTTAGTGACAACCACCATTTAAATGTTTATATTTCAAAACACGAATTGGAGAAGAAATATAATTATGTGATTTAAAGTTAAAGTTAGTATTATAACTTTAATATTACAAAAAAAACGAGTATATTTTAAGTGTTAGTTTACAAATCAGCAAATTTCAACCTTCCATATTATTGACTCTCAGGTATATTTTACAGCATTAGTTGAGAGATTAGGTATATCCTGTACCTGATATATATCCAAAATAATCGATATTAAATCAAATCGAAAGCTTGTGAAGGATAATCGAATCGAATTGTGAAATTTGTCAAAACCATAGACTGTATAAAAACATATACGCAGTGTCCGTGACGTCACCCATAGGTTTCCGAAGAGCGTTTTTGAAGCTCAAAGTGGGCGGAGCCGGCCATCGCCATCTTGGCAGCTCGTCACTCCCGGATAATCGAAAATGGGGAAAGAGGTGGGAGCAGGTTGCTGAAACCACGCCTACCTAGCTTGACGGCAGTGTCAGCAGCGGCAATCCACCTGTCACTCAAGTGGCCACGCCCTTAATTATGCAGAACTTTAAGGCTTAATATAATTTAAACGGATGAGTTATAAAAAAATTCACCCCCCTCACAGTCGTCATGAAGGGCAAAATTAGCTATATAGACCAAAATAATTTTTTGAACCAGGCTGTAAACATGTTTTTTTCTGCTGTAAAGTTGGGCATTTTAACATGGGGAGTCTATGGGACTGACTCTCTTTTGCAGCCAGCCTCTAGCGGCCAGTCAATGAACTACAGTTTAAGTCACTTCCGTGTTGGCTTCACGAGAGAGAGCGGGAGGTTGCCGCTTGGTCAAAACCCAGCCCTAATGCAGAGTACAAAATGTCCCAGCACATCCACTCCATCTGTGATCCAGAAGTCACAAACCACATTCAAATTGTGGAAAATTTAAAACGTAGAAATAAATTCAAGCAGTGTCATCTTAAATTGCAGTGCAGTAAAACACTCTCAGCACCCCTAGCTCCCGCGGCCATGAGGATAAGTGGACTTATGTCTAGGACAATTAGTTTGTGGGTTCATCCACTTTTTTTTAATGCACATTTTTGTAGTAGGCGTACAGAGTACATTACATTCTTTAAGCAGTCAGTTATGGGTTCAATATAGGCTATTAAAGAAGGGGGCTCAAAGATGGCCACATAAAAAATATTTTTATTTAGCAAATTTTAATTTATTAAATTTATGTTATATTGTGCTTCGTTGGTGTAATGTCTGCTAGAATGTTTAAAAATGGTCAATGTTAAATAAATATTTTTAAATTGTAGTTTTGTCTTTTTTTCTTCTTCTTTGAAAAGCAAGAGGAAAAAAAATAAATGGGGAAAGAAAAAAAAAAGTAAAAAAAATTGTGTTCAATATATGATATAGTTTTTCACCATTTCGGACAAGAATTTTCATTTCGGTGCATCCCTAACAGAAACAGCACCTTTTGGATACAGAGCAGCCGCTGCATTTTGAAACGGTCACGTCAAATCACCATCACACATTACAGTGGAAGTGAAGCAGTCAGTCAAGTTTACATTATTTAGTAAACTGATTTCCACTTTAATAAAAAAAATGCGGAACGGCTCTGTGGTCGGTATACATTGCTAAGGTTTTTAACACTTTAGAAATACCATACATCAGCATAAAATATATAGCCTTAAAATCTACCATTTACAGTATTTAAAAAAAGAAGTTATTCTCAAGGTCAAATAATCAAAAAACTGAAAGAATGAGGCAGCTTGATCTTAGGAATAGACACATTATTGTGACACACCATAAATTAAATCTGTGAGATTCTGACACAGCAAGGTGTTGTTAATTTCAACAGGCTTTACATTTACTTGTTCTTACAAAATGATGCTTCTCATCTCCCACTCTGAAACTTTCAGTGGCCCTGGAGGTCCATGCATCTGAAGTAAGAGCTCAAATCAGACAAACCGAGAAACCACAAGGAGCTTTTATAGTGTACGGAAAATGTGTTGTTCATAAAGCAAGAAATTGACTGAAAAATGCAAGAAAAAGTCTTGTAAACCCGCGTCTGCGGTCGGGAGGAGCCGAGTCGGATAATGCGTGTGTGTGCAATTGGTTAAAATAAAATATAATAATATATTAAGATATTAATAAAGAAATATATAAATAGATACAGGGCTGCCAACTCTCATGCATTCAGCATGAGACAGTCAGAATTCACTCAATGCTAAACTCTACTCATAGACACGATGTAAATGAGATATTATAAGTGCCGTTTAGAGATCTTCATTGATTATAACGGAGCATTGTGCGATTGTGATAAATTGAAGTGAGTGTGCTTTTTAGTGATTATATGGAAGGACTAATATGCTATAATCAATTCAGTTTGAATTAGTTTTGTTTTATGTGCTGCTAACAGGAGCAACAGCACAGTTCCAGGAGTGACACACACTACCGCTCAAAAGTTTGGGATCAGTAAGACTTGTAATGTTTTTTAAGAAGTCCCTTCTGCTCATCAAGGCTGCATTTACTTGATCAAAAAAAAAAAAAAAAAAATTGGGAATCTTGCAAAACGTTAAAATATCATTTATTTCTGTGATGCAAAGCTGAATTTCCATCATCATTACTCCAGTATAAAGTGTCTCATGATCTTCAGAAATCATTGTAATATGCTGATTTATTATTAAAATTATCAACAGTTGTGCTGCCAAATATTTTGGAAACTGCGATACTTTTTTCAGGATTCTTTGAAGAATAAAAAGTTAAAAAGAACAGCATTTATTCAAAATATAAATCTTTTCTAACAATATGTCTGCGGCATTTACTTGATAAAAAAAAAAAAAAAAAAAATTGGGAATCTTGCAAAACGTTAAAATATCATTTATTTCTGTGATGCAAAGCTGAATTTCCATCATCATTACTCCAGTATAAAGTGTCTTATGATCTTCAGAAATCATTGTAATATGCTGATTTATTATTAAAATTATCAACAGTTGTGCTGCCAAATATTTTGGAAACTGCGATACTTTTTTTCAGGATTCTTTGATGAATAAAAAGTTAAAAAGAACAGCATTTATTCAAAATATAAATCTTTTCTAACAATATAAATCTTTGCTATCACTTCTTAACAATTGAACACATCCTCGCTGAATAAAAGTTTTAATTTCTTTCAAAAAAAGAAAGAATAAAAATGTACTGACCCCAAACTTTTGAACGGTAGTGTGTATTGCTAGAAAAGATTTCTATTTTAAATAAACGCTCTTCTTTTTAACTTTTTATTCATCAAAGAATCCTGAAAGAAGTATCGCAGGTTCCAAAAAGATATGAAGCAGCAACAGTTTCCAGTTCTGATAATAAAGCAGCATATTATACTGATTTCTGAAGATCATGTGACACTGAAGACTGGAGTAATGATGCTGAAAATACAGCTGCGCATCACAGGAATAAATTGAATTTTAATGTATATTAAAATAGAAAAATGTTATTTTACATTGTAATATTTCACTTAAATTTTTTCCTGTATTTTTGACTAAATAAATGCAGCCTTGAGCATAAGTAACTCCTGTAAAAACATTAAACATCGTTCTGATCCCAAACTTCTGAACGGTAGGTAGTGTATATCCTGCATCCCTCATATAAGTGCGGGATTCACCTTCGAAATAGCTCGTTTACAGTCAAGGTTAGTTGCTTAGCCTATAACCACCGCTTCGATGGCAGGGAAGTATGTCAGTTTAGTTGAAAAATCGCTTCTCTTCATAACATTAGGATCCCGTCCAACATATGTTGTGATTTTCTGTTTATACCTTTC
Source organism: Sinocyclocheilus grahami (assembly GCF_001515645.1). Taxonomy (NCBI): domain Eukaryota; kingdom Metazoa; phylum Chordata; class Actinopteri; order Cypriniformes; family Cyprinidae; genus Sinocyclocheilus; species Sinocyclocheilus grahami. Next base: position 405,738 of record NW_015506002.1, read on the forward strand.
TCTTGTAATAGTGTCTAAACCCTACAGTACGGACTTTCCTCCATCTCATCCATTCTGCTTTTCACCTCCTGCCCTCCATCTGGATTGCACGCGTCATCAGAATCACGTGATTGCAAACAAGCTATTACTTGTCGCGTCTCGTCATACAGTTCGGGAATTATCACATCGCTGAAGTGTTTGCGGGAGGAAATATAATACCGCGGCTCGAGTGCTTTGATCTTATTCTTAAATCCCGCATCCTCCACGGCATAAGGCTGCCTATCTTTCGCTATAAAAACAAAAAGTGCTCTTGTTATAGCTTTAGCCCGTGCCAAAAGGTTAAAAATAATGTTATGCTGTGCATGGCCGGACCCGAACAACACACACGTGTCTTGAACCGTGACAACGGTTCAGATTTTTTTCATGAACCGTTCTCCACCCCTAATAGGAATGACGATGGAAGCTTGCATTGCCATGCTCTCCTCGATTTTTATTTATTTATGTTTTGGTAAATTAGAAACCAATTATGGTCACTCCAACTGAGCTCAAGAGCTCCATAATCAATAGAGCGCAGATACAGATCTGTTGTGTTTCTCACTTGATGAGAGTTTCCAACTCACAGTAAAAAAAAAAAAAAAAAACACAACAACAAAAAAATGGGGGGCAAAGCATGAAAATATGACTTTTAGACTTTCGGTTGGTCAGGATTGACACCAATTATCCTGGCTCTTTGACAACACAATCACTGTCGCCAAAAGCTCTTGAACACCATTTAACAACTTTAGCTTTCACTGTAATTGTTTGCATTATTTAAACACAGAATATGATCACACAGTGAGAGTTGAATGGTTCTCACCAATGGAGGTTAACTATCCTCGGACTCTCCTTAGATTTGCTCTGGCTGTGGGAGTGTTTGCTTTTTTTGGCTTTTCTTCTTCCCTCACTGCCTCTTCGCTGTGGTCCCGCCATCTCCGTCCTTCTCCTCCAGATCTCCAGATCTCCTCCACAACCTGTGAAACACGAATAAACAATAGTATGTAGAAAAATGTCAAAACAACAAGTGCCATGTCATAAGCATTAAAATGTCCCTTCATCTTTGTCTTTATTATGTGTCTAGTGTATTGTGCAATTCTAATTATACGGTTTAATTTTAATTTTCGTAAACATTTTTACCAATACATTTCCATTAGACAATATTTAAAGAAGATGTGCTGTTCAGATCTAGAAGTGCTCTTCATTAACTGTAAGCATTTCTACTCGCCGCGGGAGTTTTGCTCATTCATTCTCGTCAGCGTTTACATTCCTCCGCAAGCACACGTGAGCTCCGCTTTATAACAACTCGCTGATCTGATCACAGACACAGAACAACAACACCCGGACTCTGTTTTAATCATTCTCGGGGACTTTAATAAAGCAAATCTCTCCCGTGAACTGCCAAAATACAGACAGCACATCACATGTCCCACCAGAGACAGTAATATATTGGGTCACTGTTACACCACAATAAAGAATGCATATCACTCTGTTCCACGAGGAGCTTCGGGGCTCTCTGACCACTGTTTGGTTCATCTTATACCGTCAAAACTAAAACATAAAAACAACTGCGGAGCACGCCATGGAGGCAGCCATCAACATTGGCACCATCGCGAAGTCTACCCTCTTATCGCGAAATAAGAGGGTAGAGCTCAAGCTGTCAGAGAAGACACGCGTTTACAAACGCAATCTCGACTGACAGCAAAAAAAAATGCATTTTCATTCATTGTGACATTTTAAATTTCTATAAACAAACAAACAAATAAATAAAAAATACTTTAAGATGCTTTCAAAATGTGTTAGTAACGCTGGTTAGCTTTTGCTGCTCACAGACAGTGACAGAGGTACGCTAAAGATGTGTACGGTTTACTCCAAGTTTGCACGTGCTGAAATATAGTTTATACTAGGGATGCACGATAGGATTTTTTGGGGCCGATACTGATTTTAACAAATACTTATTGCCCGATTTTGATACCGGTATTTGTCACTTCCTTTCTTATTTGAAATGTTGGCATCAAAATAGATTTTGATCATGTTTTAAATCAGCAAAGTTCAAAAACACGTGCATTAAATTATACTAGCAGTTTTATTGCTGCATCATCAAATAATTTCTAATGAACATGGATTGGATCCATTTAACATTCAGCAGGCCTACATAAATACAACAGAACAAAGATGCATATTAAATAAACAGTGCTTTTTAGGTAGGTTTAACCGTTCTCAGGTACAGAAATAAAGTAAACAAATGT